>NC_062220.1:34987874-35289708 GCF_902686445.1 Sciurus carolinensis | reverse complement strand
TGGCACATATATCTAAACTTGTACCATAAACTCACTGGATTTGACATAATCTCAAAACCCCACTCTTGTCCCCACCAAGAGTTCTTGATTCTGTCTTATATTAACTTTTCTTATCATCAAAAAATTAACCTCATTTAACTATCTTTAATAAAAAATTTGTAAGAATTGTTCATCACTAGTCGTAAATGTGCACTTGTTTAAATTGGAATGATCTGAATATTAGTTATGCTTATACCCTTAAATGCAAGCAGTGTTTGAAGAAAAAACATTATATACAAAAAACATTATGGTCTCCTAAGGATATAAAAATCCACAACCTCTATTTATTTGATTCTCAGACTCTATGAAAAATTTAAAAAGATGATCAGATATCAGATCAATACTAAATTAAAAAAGAGCCAAGTAACCAAAAAACTCTAATAATAAAACGTACTGAAGCATATATAAGCCACTGAGATCCAGTTTCCTTTGTTATGATATTGTCCAGTTTATATCACCTACTCACAGTCACATTCAAGTAGGGGCTGAAGGGAATGTTGCAGAGTAGTATCACCAAACACTCTTGCAAAGAGTAGTGGACTGTGTGGAAGGGCTGACGGTTTGCTGGGTGGTAGCTGGGTGAGAAAGTAGGCGGTAGCTCCCAGAATAGCACCCAGACCTGGAGCCTTGATGGTGGGGAACACACTTCCAGGGAATGAAAGGGAAAACCATGTAGGTGGGAGCAGGGCAGCAATGCAAAGGCAATTAGCTCTAATTCAAAGTGGAAAACCAAAAGGAAAGTAATTATGGTCATTAATAAATGAGAAAGCACATTGCATGTTTGTCAGAGCAAACAATTCTCCTGTAAGTCTATTCCTTATTGCTTCCTCAGATCTCTCATCTCTCAGGGCATCCTTTTCTTCTTCACCTGGTCACCTCCATTTACCTCTTCAATCCCAGTAAACAAATATATCACAATAAGATGTATTAAAAGGTATTTTTTTGACCGGCATGGTGGCACATGCCTGGAATCCCAGTGACTTGGGAGGCTGAGGCAGGAGGATCTTGAGTTCAAAGCCAGCTGCAGCAAAAGTGAGGCACTAAGCAACTAAGAGACCCTGTCTCTAAATAAAATACAAAATAGGGCTGGGGATGTGGCTCAGTGGTCGAACGCCCCTGAGGTCAATCCCCAGACGGCCCCCTCCAAAAAAAGGGTATTTTCCCCCTCCTCTTCCTATCAAGGTCTCTAGCTACCAGTCAGCAATCTGGACTCCTCAGATCTCATATGCCCCTTCCTCATAACCTACCGCCTCAAGAGAAGAAAGATAAGCCCTGGGAATGGAGGTGGGGGGGCTTGCCTGGAATCTCTTTACATGGATCAGGCAAACTGCCCTGTCCTCAAAATCCAGTTCCTGCCATAGACCTGTCTCCAGTTCTCCTTAGTAATTGCTGTGGAATGCTCCTGAGAAATCAAAATGCATTTTGAAATTTAACAATGAATTATACAAAAGTGGGCTATAATAATCATTCAGGTACAGAAGAAAACACAGGAAGGAGCTAAAACAAGCTTTCATGCACAAAATGTGCTAAATACTTTTCCTAAAAATGTTATTATGGATGATTCTCTACCACGTTATTATGGGATGAAATTCTAGAAATATATTTATATGTGTGATAAAGGTAACCATTACACAGTGAAACAGAAAGCATTAAGCACAGATGGCAGAATGAAGAGGTTATTTATAACAGGAAGAAGAAGTCACATGAAATCAAAGAACACAACAATTAATTTGTTCTTTTATGGCCCACTTGCATTTCTCCCATTGTCTCCCAGTTGTTCTTGTTAGAATTCTCCACATAATAATTCTTCCCTACAGAAGATAAACATGTTCAATGGCTACTTTCTTGGCTTTCCATACAGCTAGGGAGCCCGTGGCTTAAGGTTGGCCAATCACATTGCCTTGGTCTTTCAATATGAAATAAATGACGCAAAGATGCAGGGCTGTGGAAGCACACTCAGGATTCTAAGCAGGGGTGATGTGTGCTGTGTGGCATCAGCAGGGAAGAGGGGCAAGCTGCAGATGCCACCTCTTATCAGCAGAAGCACCAACTGCTACAGACAAGCTCTGGAAGGAACATCTGTACTGGTAAGAGTTGATCTCCTAGCATTCCAACCATGCTGAACTATGCTATAAAACAGTTAATATTTCTGTAAGCCAGTCAATAAATATCAATGGGCATTGGCTTCACTTGCTTAAAACTAAGAATCCTGTTGGAAGCAACTACTATCATGCAACTGGCCTAATTATACAGAGCTGTGACCTGGAAAAAGCTATATCTAACACACAGTGCTATCATTAGCTATTTCACTGATGAAAAGAACTGCTGTTCCTCTAAATTTCCTAATTATTATTGTGTCTTCTTATTTTTAAAGGCTTTGCTCAAATTTCCTATTTCAGGATGAGAAATGATGCTTTCTATGTATGAATAAAATGTGCAAATATATGGATGTCCTCTCTACTCTTCAAATACATTAGAATAGGAGTCTTATTGAAAGGTGATGCACAAGATAAAAAATAAAAACCCATGTATCATTCCACCCCAGGTTCCTGGCTCAAGACATGGAGTAGATTACCAGAGGCAAAGTTCCCCATGACGATTACTCATTAGCTTATTCAAAGTGGTTTAACAGGCTCAGCCCATTTGCCAAATTGACTCTTGCCCAAATTTCTCTGGCACACAAATTACCAAACAGTTAACCCTCTTATTAGTAGTCTCAGCAGGAACCAACACATGAATGAGCACAGGGCCTCTTCTCTGGCCTTGAGAGGCCAACCAGAGCAGCACTGAGGCCAAATGTCTTAGGATTACCAAAAAGATATGCCAGTGTTAGATAATAAATACTTGCACTGCAGATAATGGGCCTTTGCTTTCCCAGTCTTTAGTTTTGGCTGTGATTTAAAGAACTGAACTCATTTAAAATAATTGATTTTTCTCCTTATTGCTTTTAGGTTCCTAAAAGTACAATTTACTCTATATACTAGGGAACTGAAAACATTTGACTAAAATATTTTCTTTCGGGATTAAAGGTGACAGGTAATTCTGGTTTTTTGTTTTGTTTTTTAAGATAACTTTGGCATTGCTGTTTTCATCAGGTGATGAGATATTTTCTTGAAATACACAGGACAAGAGTATAAGCTATAACTCTTCTGAAACACTATAATCTACTGGAATAGAGTATTCTTTAAGGATAAAAAGCAGCATTTCCTGTCAAAGCAACCCTTCACTGAGACTATACAGCCAATGAATCTGGCCATAAAGGACTCCTGTATCCCTGATGTACACGGGAGGCAGATGCACTGGCTCATCTTATATTAGCCTCTCAGGGTCCTCAGGACAGGAACAAATTCCTTTCACTTCCAGCCAGGTTGGAAATGACCCAGTCATTCAGAAACAAACAGGATGTAAGTTGATTTAAAAAAAAAAAAAATAGCTAGATAATAAAATCTTTGACTCAACTAGAAATGGGTTCTTTATTTTCTTCTAAAAGAGAAAGGATAAATAAAAACAGAACTGAAGTAAAATTGAGACAAATATACGTTCTTTATATATTAAATGAAAAGAAAATATCTTCTTGATTTTTGAGCATACAGCATAAAATGCAGCAGAAATAATTTATTATGATATAGCTCATTTGACATGTTAAGAACATAATTGAAATGTATCCCATCCAAGAAATATAAATGAATTTCAGTGACATCAGCTGAAATACACTGACTCCTGCTTGTGCGGTTTGTGGGGAGTTTTCAAAACCTCCAGAGACCTTGGTGGTTGTCTGCCGGGCTTGGTAGAAAGTTTGCAAAGTCTAGAGTATAACTGTGACTCTGTCTCTCATCAGAAAGGCAATTCTATTCTTCACTATTTTACTCAGGGCTTTAGTTTTCTACCATGTCACATACTAAGGAAAATGTTTGCTTGTATTCAACACATACACCAAAACACTGGCACTCATATGTTAACTAAATACCTAGTTACAGGGAAAAGACACATGTGTGTTCAATGGCATTATCATAAATATTGATAGCACACTGCCCTCAGGTTATAGGTACATCAGGTGCTAAATATGAGATGTAAATAATTATCTGAAAAGGATGAACATTTTAATTTTTACTTTAATAATCATGGGGAAAACATTAGTTTTAATTTAATCATACCAGGCAGCCTTAGCTTCTCTAACCTCCTCACTCTCTTTTCTAATAAAATCAATAGTGTTGGCAACATGTTAGAAGGACAAAATCTAAACTTCTATTTCCTTATGGTTAATCACAATATGTTTTCATCAGACTTAGTATTCTTTGAAGCATGTAATCCAGTGCATGGAATGGGAGGGGGAAGGAGGTGGGTTCAAACGAACATGTATGAGCAGGAGGTCTGCAGCTGCCAGTTATCACATCCCAGACATGAGTTTAACATAACCAGTACTTAACTATACATGGTGACACTGGATAAGCCATGCAACTTTTCATTCTGTTCTATTGGATATTTTCATTTTCCAAAGAAATAAGAAAAAGTAAAATAATAAAATAATTTCTAATGGCAGAAAAATATTTTATACAGGTGCTGGATAAAATAAATTGGGGATGCTCCCATAGGATCAGCGAGTACTGGCTGCATTGCTGGATTGAGCCACCATGCAGCTAAGCTAGTCTTACTGCTCTGGGAAAATGAAGTCCCCCACCCCCATGGGAAAAAAAAAGGCAAAATTACATCTTTTAAAGAGAGTATCAAAGTAACCATCATGGGAAACACAATTTCTTTCTCAAACTTCCCTTATGATTTAATGTTACTTTCTATTGCATTTTAAATACTTTAAGTTACATTAAAAGGGATACCAGAAGCTACAGCATTTTGCCCATCAAAGTACTTGTCCAATTCTTCCTGAAAATATAATGTTTAACAACAAACAACTACCTCAAAGATAGTTTCTTCATCCACCCTGTGTCACGGAGAAGTGACCATGAACTACTAGGTAATGAAAGCCTCATTACCTTCTTTTGTCTGCTCTCTGCAGCGGCCAGCTGCGTGGACATTCTTTCTTGCATTTTTCTGCAGTGGGCCATGACTGCTTCAAGGATGGAGAGTGGATTGGTACAAACTGGTTTCTTCTCTTTGTCACCAGCACCCGCTTCATAGTCTCTCTGGAGTGCCAAGAATGGGTCATTTAGATTAAATCTCCCATAGCGTTCCTGGATAAATACCTCCTTCCTGCGAGCCTAGAACAAAAATAGAGGAATATCTTGAAGAAAAGAAATAAAAATATACAGAAAGATACTTAGAAGAAGGTTTTGTGATTACCTTTCCAAATGTGCTGTAATGGCTCAGAAGGTCAGGTGGTGAGCAGGCCAGTGTGACCCCAACTTTGATCAGTCTGGCATGCCATTTAGTTCATTTAAAAATTTTCTTTCTGCTATAGATGGGGTCTTTCAATGTCCCCCCAAAACCCATATGTTAAAGGATGTTCCCAGCCTGTGTTATTACTGGGAAGGAGTAGAACCTTTAGGAGGCAGGGTATAGTGTAAGGAAATTAGGTCAAGAGATTTTGCCCTTGAAGGACCCTGAACACTCCTTTTCTTCTCACTTTGCTTCCCGTACACCATATGATCCTGGGCTGAAAACTCTGAAACAATGAGTCAAATAAACCTTTCCACCTTTTAAGTTGACTATCTCAGATATTTTGTCACAGTGATGGAAAGCTAAACACTTCCTTTAAGAATAGTCTTTGAGCTAGGAGCAGTGGCTCACGCCACTAATACCAGTGACTTGGAGACTGAGACAGGAGGATCAAGGCTAGCCTCAGCAACTTAGTGAGGTCCTAAACAACTTATTGAGACCCTGTCTCAAAAAAAAAAAAAAAAAAAAAAAGTAAAGGGCTGGGGATATAGCTCAGTAGTAAGGTGCTGCTGGATTAAAATCTCCAGTAATAGTCTTTTATATTACAAATGATGCAAATACAGTTTTTCACATGATGCCCCCATAAGGATCAGAATTCTACTTAGTCTTTTCCAATTTAAAATAAAATCAGTGGTTATTACACACTACATAAGTGTATCAAATCATTACATTGTACTCCTCAAATCTGTAAAATTAACATTTAAAATTTTTTTATAAAAGTAAAAAAATATTGACAAAATAACTTTTAGCAAAACTTCAAAAATAAACAAAATCATCTCTATGATAGAATTTATATTTCAAATAATAATCAGGTTAAGTTACAATAAATAAAACCCTAAAAGGTTTTTTTCTAGCCTGAATGACATTATGAAAATATCTGGTAGAAAAATAAACTATCTGAAATTTTTTATGGAAAAAAAATCACAGGATTCAGATTTTGTAAAGTTTCATCAACTACAAAAGACTTCAGCAGATTTTTAAAAGATTCAATTATCTCCTTGTGGTTGAAGATCATTAAAATACAATTCACAGAATCCCAGGAAAGAACATAACCCCATTTTACTCTAAATGTCAGTTCATCAGTGACAAAGTTAATTTCACACAGATGAATAACACTAAATACAATTTTCTATAATTAGTCTACAACACTCTGCATAAAATGGAACACTAGCAGTAGAAATATATTGAAAACCATCAACATTTTCCTAACAGGTTATTCTGTAATAGTTAATAGGAAAAAGAAAAAGATATTCTAAGCTACTGCCATTAAAAAACTAAATTATAATAAATTAAGCTTAATTCTGTCAAATGTTAAACATGTTACCTAAAGAAATATCATATATGTCTCCTCACTTTAAAGGCCACTGCATTGAACGACTAAACTTTTCCATTTTTAGAACACTGTCAACTAGATGAACACAAGCGCGAGGACAAATGGGACAAAATATCTAACATTTCTTTCCCTACTACCAAGTCAGATTAATAAATAAAATGCATAAAAAGTCCAGATATTAAATTTAAACATTTCAGAAAAATCATTTTAAATTTAAAAGATAATAACCTTTATGAGTTAAAAGCATTTGGTGCTTCTAGGTTCTTCAAATTCAATTATGTAATCAATACATACATTGAATTAGTATCACTTGAGAGATGCAATTTCAAAAGCAATTCCATTTTGTACTTCACTCTCCCTTAGTATGCATTCAGTGTTATTCTCCCCACACCCCTGGAGAAAAACTTGGACAGCCCCATGGTATTTCTAAGCAATTCTAGTTAATAAAAGTGCTCTAGTAGTCACTTTAAGTCACAGAACACTCATTGTAGTTATTTGAATATCCATGGCAGCCTCTCTCTCTATCCTAGCTAGCATCTGCTGTAGGCCAACACCCCCACCTGAGATGTGGGTACGTATGACAACCTCTCTCCTTTAGCAAAGTCTTTTCTCCTCTTTCTAAGTTGACTTCATCCTCTTTGGCACTGCAGGTGGATAATGAAGGAGAGGTGAGGGAAGAAGGAAAGTTCTACCTGCCTTTTTTAGTTGGTCTACTATCTTTTTCAACTGAGCATCATAAATATTTAAGGTCTACTCTTCCCATGGAGTCCTTGGTGATTTCCTTCAAGAACTGCCCCCTCTCCCACTGCTGGGGCTTCTTCATCCTGTTTTCTCAATGTAGGTCACAAATTTAGGACTGGCTACCTAATCTTCAGGACCCAGTACAAAATGCAAATATGGAGGTTCATCCCCTCAAAAATTAAAAAAAAATTAAGATGACAACAACTTGGTGTTTAACCAGGCCTGGGACCCTTCTAAGCAAATGGCCTTTGCAGTTCCACAGGTTGCAAGTCCCTGAGGCCAGCCCTGCAAATAAATGCTCCTCATGTAGCATCTGAGACCCAGCTTTCGTTGGCTGTGTTCTCTCCAGACTGCCCTGTGGAAAAGGACCTGAATCATTCTCATTTCCACTCTTGGATGCTTATGGTCCAAAGTGGTCTATAAGAAATACTCAGAGCTCTATCCAAAGGAAAAGCTGGTCTCCTCAAGATGATTATGGGTGCCTCCTCCACCTCTGTAGAATGGCTACTTGTTCAGCATTACCTTCATTTATCACCACAAGATTGCAGGAGAAACCTACTAAGTCATTTGCTTCCTTAAAACCTTTTTCACTTGAGATGATGGGAGACCTAACTGGTTGGGGCATGATTCATGCACAATTCTCTACAGGGAAATGTTCTTTGATAAAAACCTTCCTCTTTAGTCTGAACAGCTAGATTCTTTTATACTCCCTTTCAGTGTAGGTAAAAGATTTAAAAGCCAAAAGCGGATTTTAAGAATTTCTTCTGAAAATTTGCATCTTGGTTTTTGCTTCAGTATTTATCAGGATGGTTCCCTAATAAAATTACATTTGAATGACCCATTTTTGTTACTTTGTGTCTACTTGCTCATCCAACATATCATAGCAATAACTCAAGCCATTTCATAACACACAGGTTATTCTTAGAGTCAACTTTTGATGGATGAGTTAAACTTAATCTTTGCAAAATCTAAATGGTTAACACTTTTATCTTAGACCCATTTTCAGGTTTGCCCAGTAGTTCATGGAAATATTTACTACTTTTTTTTTTTTGTATGTTTTTCTTGTGTTTCATTTTGTTTTACAATTATAAGTCTTAACTATTCATAATAGCCAAGGCATGGAACCAGTTGAGATATCATTGACAGTGAATGAATAAAGAAAATGTGGTTATATTACACACACACACACACACACACACACACACATAAACAAAAGAATACTGGAACCCTGTCATTTGTGGCAACATGAACAAAACTAGAAGAACTTAGTGAAATAAGCCAGGCACAAAAAGACAAAGCATGTTCTCCCTCATGTGAGAAGCTAAACATGATCTAACAGAAATAGAATAGTGATCATTAGAAACTAAGAAAGGTGAGGAAGAATGTATAGAGAGGGAGGTTGAATAACAAACACCAAAATACATTAAATCAGAGGAATGAGCTCTGGCGATCTTTGGCAAGGAAGACTGACCACAGTTTAGGATTTATTGTATATCTCAAAATAACCAGAAGAGAGGAGTTCAAATGTTCCCAACCAAAAGAATTGACAAGTATCAGAAGAGTTGGAAATGCTAATTATCCTGATTTGATCAGTACACATTATATATCTGTATCAAATTATCACACTGTCCCCCATAAATATGTACAATAACTATGTGTCAAATAAAAAAAAAAATTAAAATTACTAGCTTTAACTGACAGTCACAGTGTGACATTTATCACATATGGGTAATGTTATTCTGCTGAAAATGTTGTATAATTATATGTATACAAGATCAGAAACACAGAAATACCAATTAGTCTGTTTTGCAAATATAGACTGACAGTTAACCTTTATAATGAAGTATAAAATATGTATGTTAGATTCCCTTAAGGGCAGAAATGGTGGCTCTATATTTTCTGCCAACTCACTACACAGTTATGTTCCTGATGTCTTTAGTGTTCGAAATGAGAGAAATGAAGCATGCCTCATTTGTTTCCTAAGGCACCTTGAATTTAGACAACAATCTGATTTTATTTTTATTCAGTTCCTAAAAGCATAGAAACCTCAGGTAAAATGAACAAAGAAGCCCAGATATACTTCACTAACATTAAAATGACCCCTGAACTTGTGGAGATGGTTTTCAGAGTTGTCAGGTAGTAAGTTTTTATATGACTATATACCAATTTGTTTATATATGTACATAGACTTATGTACATGTCACATTTTTATATCCCTGTCTTTTTTTTTTTTTTTGCAGTGCTTGGGATTGAACCCAGGGCCTTGTGCTTGTGAGGCAAGTACTCTACCAACTGAGCTATATCCCCAGCCCTCCCTGTCTTTTTATAAGCAGGGTTTCTAGAATTAAGTAATCTTAAAACTTAAAATGCTCTTTTTACTCTACAACATTCTATCAGACTTATAAGGAAGAAAATAGTTGCTCATCTTGATTCTAAAATGAAATGTCACAGATTAAATGAGACTATGTCATGAAAAAAAGATGTTACATCAATTCTCAGTGCATTACTTACATGGAATACAGCAAATTATGCACTAAACAACAGAATAATAACATTTTAAAGTATCTTTATATAAGTGGCATTAAAATTTTAAAAAAATAGACATTTTCATGAATGGGTTTTCCCAGCTGGGGGAGGAGAAAACACGGCAGATCTGATTACATACCTGGGAATTTTGGGCAATTTGGAAATTCCAAGATCTCACTACTAGGAGGCTGGGCAGTGGGGACACACTTGAGTGCCTGCAAGTTCCACCCAGCCAGCTCAGTGTGTATGTTTGGCATGCTGCAGATCAATGTGGAATGACAGATCTCTGGTGAGCTAGGGATGATATGCTCTAACAAAAAGCATTCAAGTCTTAACAAATTACAATACTGCCAGTCAAACAAAATACAACTGGCAGGCCTGGTCTGGCCAGCAGAACACCCAGTTTGTAATCTCTGACTTACAGGAAGAGTTGTCACTGTAAGCCTAAGGAGAATATATATATATTTCTCTAAACATTCTGTTTTGCTCTCTTTTCAAGTGGGACACTTGGTTTAACTATATTCTTTCAACTCCTCAAAGGAGCATGCAGTGGGTGCATAATGCGTACTTGTTGAATGGATAAATGTGGCCTCTAAGAGATTAAGGAAAATAGAATATGTAGCCCAGAGCATCTGGAGGAAGGAGCTCACACCACATTTCCCAGTTGGAGGAAGTACAACCTTCCCAGGAACATGGGACAGAAGCTAGACCAAAGTCAGAGTCCTCAGTGCAGAGCTAATTCTAGAGAATTAGTTCACCCATTTCCCAACACTGAACTGGAGGGTGCGAGGAAGGTCTTGACTAACTCCACAAACTAAAGCCAGAGGCAAGAGTCTCAGGAGGAGGGTAAGGGCTAGCAGTTGGTTTTCCATGGTTCACAATTCTTGGTAGTCACTGTTCTTGGCATTCCCAGAGTGATTGTATATAGCAGGCACTCTATACACCACGGAACGGTCAGAGGAGCCTTTCTAAGATGGAAAATTTCCTGGTCACTTCTCTGCTTGAAGCCTTCAACGCTCCCATAATCATCGTTAGCACCCTCTGACCCACACCTCCATCCATACCACACTACTGTTGGGAGAGCTTCCTCCCCTGACCCAAAGAAGTCACCACTGACCACCAGCCCTCACTGCCACCTCCTCCTCTGCTGCTCATCTCAAAAGTTCAGAGTTTAGTATGATTTAGATTCAGCAAATCATCTGTCACTAGAGGCTATTTAAAAAATTCCATTGCCTACTTTCCAATAAACATGTTTATTCCTTTTAACATTCCTGTACGAATTTACTTTCCTTAAAACATTCTTACTTTGTCACAAAGTATTCATTTCTAGTGTACTTCATTATTTTTAATAAGGGTAAGTCAACAGCTGGTCAAGGTGGAATGTGTCTGAAGTCACATCTTACACAAGCGGCTGAGGCAGGAGGATCGTTGAACTGAGTCCTAGGGAGAACCTGAGCAAAAAAGAGAGACTCTGTCTTTTAAAATGCTAAATAAATAAATAGAGGCAGATGAAAACTATGGAAATGTTTGACTGTATAAGGAGACCATGTAACAAAAAATGACTTGAAATGTTTATCATGCGAGAGTTGAAGAAGCCTTTCCCTAAAAGAAGAGCTGAATATGCAGCTAATTTCTTGGTTTATGCTCAGAATTACTTGAGAATGAAATGCATTTCAGGGAAATGAGTCATTATGAAGACACAGACTAGCTGTAATTATAAAAACAGGCTCGAACTCTCAAGCCTAGTCACACTGATGAATACAAACATAATTTCATCAGAATCTGAAGTTGTATAAAATCTTGTTGAGAAAGTCACAAGCAAGAAGTGAAAATATGACCATTATTCCAGGAGGCTCTATCATACACGGACTTCTTATTTGGCTTTTATGGCCTGAAACAATTAGCTGAACTAATGGTTTGGATATGATTCATAAGAAGAAAAGAAAGATTGTTGAAAATAATGAATTTTCTCTATTCTATGGTGCTCCAGTATAGATCTAGAGCAGCTGCCAAAGGCCCATATGGTAAAAGTCTAGTCTCCAGCTTGGCATTATTGGGGAGTGGTGGAAACTTTAAGAGGTGGGTCTTAGTGGGAGGTTTTAGGTCATTGGGGGTGAACATATTCATGAAGGAGATTGTGGGGCCCATATCTTTTCCTTTCTCTTATATTCCTAGTCATGAGGTAAACTGCTATGCTGCAGACTCCAACAATTATGTGCTGCCCACCCCCACTGGAGGCCTAAAAATAAATGGGTCCACATGATCATGGTCAGAAATCTCCAAAACTATGAGTCAAAACAAACCTTTCCTGTTTATAAACTGATTATCTCAAGTATTCTGTTACAGTAAGGAAAGCTGACTAACACTTGTGATCCTCCTAGGAAAAGAAATTAAAACTTGCATTGCAAATTGTAGTTAAAACACGATGAAACATAACGCAAATCAATTTTAAGACATACTGTCAAATTACATATATACATGTATATATATATATATATATTAAAAATACTTGTAAAATATAACTATTACTAACAGCATAATATTTAATGCTATGTGCTTTATGTTCATTTTTCCATTACAATAAGCCCAGGAAATGGCCATTATTTTAATTCACATTTCATAGACATGCATTCTGAGGTTTAGAAAGATTTACGTCTTTGCTCCAGGTTGGTTCAATAGTAGCTGGTCTTCAACCAGGGCAGTCTTACTCTAAATTCTATACTTCTGGGCACTGAAAGGTAATTTTCAATTAGAGTATTTTGGAAGACTAGAGGAGGCTTCAAAAAACAAGTGTGGTATGCAACACAATATAAACCATACTTAAAAGTTAAAAAACTTAATTTAAATATAAGGAAGAGGTATTTCATGATCAATGTACACAATTCCCAAGGAAAAGAATTATGGTCAATGCAAAAATGAGTTTCAAGAGTCAAAGCTGTTCCAAGGATACAATGACTGCACCAGACTGGAGAGAAGAAATCTGTCTCTAGCTGGGCTTCAAACACAGGCTGAAAACAGGCAGTAGGAACATAATGTAGGGGCTCAAAACTCAGGAACATTTTTGGCACCTAAAATGCTTCCTTCTTCTCAAACCTTGAAACACTATGATTCAAAATTAAGAGGGATAGAAAATAAATTTTCCCAAATACTAACATAAAAATTAATCTATCCAGTCCTATCTTAGTGAAAACAATCTCAAAATTAAATAAAAACCAAACTAGAAGCTCTCGTAAAAAGCAGGGGTGGGGGATTCTGTTTATAAATAAATGGGAAAAGAAAGCCAGAGATAAGCTGTGGCCCACAGAACTCGTTCTCACTCTAAGAGGGGTGGAACGGCACAGGCGGAGTTCACATGTTCACCTTCACTGTTGTCCCTCCCCCAGCCCCAAGAGGGGCTGGGTAAGTCCAGAGCAATACAAAAATCTTCCAGAAAATGATAGTCATTGCCCTTCAGGGGTCAGAATGCTTTAGAAATTCACTAGCCAGGAATGAAAAATAACTTCTGGAGTTCAGATTTAAATGCCAACAAAATCTGAAGAGTTAGTTCAGTGATGACATCTGAGACACTGCTCACACTGTGACACATGGGCCACAGAAGGGAAGGAGAGCACAGTGGTGTCGCATATCTGAAGCACAGTACTGTGGTCATCATCATCCCTCCCACCTTTATTTCCCAACCTGTCGGCCGTCTCCATTGCCCCACCTGCTCATGGTACCCTAGTCTGGAGGTACAGAAATTGTCAAGCCAGGAATATACATAATGTATTTCATGAATAATATATCAAGATTGGCTTAGATTTATTTGGTTCCTGAGGCTAAAATCTGGAAGGCATACTTCAGAAAACCATGAATTTTCTTTCAGAAATAGAAACCATTCTAACAGAATCCATGCCACAGCTTGATTTTACAGAAGTGAGAGCCAGAAGTAACTTCTTGCCTCTGTGAAATCTCCTAATTCTTTATTTTTACCTCACGTTCCCCAGTGTTCATCTTGTCTACAGAAAATAGATTACCTTATTCCCTAACTAGGTCAAGAATGGCACATAAGTACTGCACTGTTCTGCTCTCCTGCCAAGAGTAGACATTATTAAATGATCAGCGCACTTTAAGGTGAACCCAGAAACAGTCCCAAAGTTCACTTTAATACATCATTCAAGGCAGAACCACGTATCAACCAGAATTGGGAGAAAGATGAACCAACCTGCCTTCTCTGCCCTGCTACAATTAGCTACTGCTCTACTTCTTTTTTACCTTTGTAACTCAAAGAACTTCTAGCAGACTACCCAACACATACCAGTTACTTGTTTGAGACTGCTAGTAATAGTTTCTATACCTGTGATTAATCATTCACTTTGACTGTTAATGATACATGGATATTTCATATTGAAGAACAAAACAATTTCAAATAGCATGAGAAGCACTATTATTCAACATTAATAAACTGAATCTACTTATTCAAATTTATAAACATGCTTGAAATATTTTGTTTTTATTTAAAATAATACATGTTCACTGAACTTGGGAAAATACTGATGAAAGGAAAAAGAACTAATCATTCATAATTCAATCATCAAAAAGTAGTTATGATTATGTTTCCTCGTATTCTTCAAGTTATGTTTTCAAGGATATATTAAGAAAAATTATCAAGGGCTTAGATGAATGTGTTTTAGGTGACCTTGCCCATTTCATTTGTTCATGTGTTCCATTTTAAAAAATAATGTCAATTATTTTAATAGGATTTTGTTTGAAAATCCTAATATATTAAAAAAAACCTCATTGTTTATCATTAGTTTGTTTTTGATTGTTCTAACAAACCTACAAGTAAGTCCTTAAATTTATTAGGGTAAATCCACAGAAGTAGTGCTACTGGAGAAAATAAAAACATTCTTAATACTTTTGAAATGCATTGCCAAATTCCTCTTTACAGAAATTTTGTTAGTTTATACTCGCACTAGCGATATAACGTTGACTAATTTCTCACACTTTAACCTGGTCTGGCCATTATCATTTCGTCTAGTCTGTGTATCTTCTTGGGTGAGGTGCATGTCTTTTTCTTTTAAAGGGGGTTCCTCATTATTGTTGAGCTATAAGCATCTTTAGGTCTTCTGGATATAAGTCCTTCATCAGGTATCTATATTATAAATACTCTCTCCAAATCTATGGATTTTTTTCTCCTTCTTAACTCTTTTAGAGAGAGTATGCTTTTCATCCAAGTTAACTGTTTTTAAATTTCATGGTTTTGTGTTCTAAGAACCTCTGCCTTATCTGAACTCTTGGGATTTCCTCTTTGAACCTTTATGTATTTATGTCTTACATTCAAGCCCATGATCTACTTTGAGGTAATATTGTGCATAGAATTGGAAAAAAAGGGAGGAGGGGATTGATGTTCACTTTTTCACACATAGATACAGTTTTCAATCATTTGTTGAGGTCATGACATACACTCTATTATTTTGATCTGTTTAAATTAACACTTGTTTTATGATCCAGCATATGGTCTTTCTTAGCAATTGAGAAGGATATTTATTCTGTAATTGTTGAATTTAATGTTCTACAGATGTCAATTGAGGAGGTTCCCAATGTTATTCATACTTTGTTTTTACTGAGTTTTTCCTATTTGTTTAATCAAAAGTAGGTATTAAAATCTGTAAGATTGTCTATTTCTTATTTTGATTTTGTCAATTTTTGTTTCATGTGTTTTGAGGCTCTATTATGAGACATGTAAATATTTATAATTATGTCTTTTATAATGAACTGTTTTGTCATTATTAATTCTATTATCTCTAATACTTGGTCTGTTTTTTGAATATTTTGTTTCTTTAACTTTCTATTCATAATTACCAAGTAAATGTTTTAATTTGTATTATTAAATGCTACGAACCAGTAGGACAAACCTAATAATACTCATTTCTAAAATTTTCTTTGCTATACTACCAGCTTATTTGAGTTGAAATTTAGATTTATTTTTATCAACTTCTGGAAACAAGCAACTATAATTTTAATTGTCATTACACATAAGTTAGAGATACATCTGAAAGAAGAGGACTTTTCCATAAATCTTGTTATTGGAAAAATCTTTTGCCTCATCTATCAAAGTTTGCTTTTGTATCTTACAACAGTTTTACATTTTCAAATCGATGTGCAAAAATTAAACATTTATATGTCTTTGGAAATATCCTCACTTTTCTATTTTTCAGTTAACCTAAATTGCTTAAAATTTCTAAAGCAGTAGGACTCAATCCTGGCAGCTCATCAAAATCACCTGTGAGATTCTGCAAACATTCAGAGTTGGCCTAACACTCAACTGGTTGGTCTATGATGGCTCTAAGCATTTGCAAGCCACAGACAATAATAAGAATTACTGCTATTCATGAAGTCAAATGAAATCAACATGCCCTGGATAGAAATGAACTCATAATCATCTAACACCCAGAGAAGAATGCACAAGTATGGCACTCTATGGACAGGGAAATAGCTCCAATGTAAGTCAACTGCTGTGCTCTAAAGCATAGTTAGAGAAAGGAGATATTGCTATGCAACTCACTTTATGAACTTTGTCTTTATTAATGGATGTGTTTTTCAGCTTTGGGGGTAAATTTAAGCATTTAAACATTGTGGGTAGCCTTGAAATTACAAATGAACAAAAGTCACTCATTTTCTGAAGCTCTAAATCACAGTCTTTCTGTTATGTTTCTTATAGCTTCTAAGTACTAAATAAATTGGCACACTTTTTCAAAAAAATCTCATCAAAACACTTAACAAAGTTTGTGACATTTAATGAACTAGCAAAATAGCTCCTGTATAGAAATGGCTTAGAACATCTGTAAGAAAATAGACTACTAATAATTAAAAGGAGAGTTAAATTTTTGGTTGACCACTGATTGTGAAATAAGTATTTGAAAAATAAGGCTTCTTGGACTATGATTTGAAATTGGATAAAGAAGCAACTAGCATTGATTATCCCTGTTATCAAGCACTGTGGTGGGAATTCAGCAGGCTCTGCTTTTGTGTTTGCTATGCCAAATTACTGCTCTGAAATTTTCCAAAGTGGATTTGCCCCCACACTTGCATGTTGTTCACATCATTTGACTCAATCTATTCTTTCGACCATGTTTTTTATCATCCAGGACATTTTGACTCATAACCAAAAAAGAAAAAAAATATTAGAAATCTTGCCTAAAATGAACACTTCTGTAAGCAGCTATCCAAACAAGCAAGCAAATCAAACCCTCAAGAGAATGCAAGGTAGCATCTGTGAAATATTTCAGTATTTCAGGAATAACATAGTTTGCCAGTATAATTCCGGAAATGCCTACTTTTTTTTTGAGACTTGAGAAAAGAAATGTGGAAACAGTGGTGGGTGTGGGAACAATGTTAATATAAGCATCCCCACATGAAAAACAAAGAAAGTGAAAAACAGAAATAAAGCTGTATCTTGTCTACTGGGAATAATATCACAGATCATTTCTATGGGCAGAGGTTGTGATTAAAATTTTAAAATATGGTCCCTTTTATAGCTCCAAGAAACATAAGTTGACTTGGTTAAAAATAAAATTCCCTAGGTCCTAAAGAGAGATGGCAGAGATAGTTTTGCTCTTGCTGCTGTACCCACCCCCAAGTCCCTACAGGACCGGCCTGGCCACTGAGGAATAGCTTACCAATTGCAAGAATTGCTGGGAAAATAAACAGAAGCCTCTTAACATTCTCACCATCTACCAGCTGAAGATGACTCACCCCATATCAAAAACAATCAAGGGAAAAGGAATGCCAACAGTTTGAATGCACTCTTTATTCAAACACTGACTGATTTTACCACCATTAAATGTCCCCAGTCCTGAGAGAGTATATTCCTCCTGCTACTCCCCAGAGCAAACCAGAAAACCTCAAAGGATCCCTGCACAGGTCATGGGGCAAACTTCTGAGAGTAACTTCATCATGTTCCTGCAAATAAAGCAAATATGCATCCCTCAGATAGGTGTCAAATATGCAAGCCATGGGTAGGACACTCCTGGCTAGGCACAGGAACCTGGGCAAAAGGGGAGGGGAGAAGCTGATCCTGTTCAAGGAAGAGGCAGATCTCAGCAGGACAGGTGACATGTGTAGGAACTGGGATGAATCCTTTTCAGATCATGCCACATTGTCTTCCTTAATCGTAGGTGATACAATATAACAGCTATGAACAATGCTTTACAAATCAAGTATAGAATATAGGTTAGTTACTGTTATTCATGCTAAATTGAACAAGTTGCTTGTCATAGGCCTGTTTGTGTTGGCTTCTGTAACTATTTCTGTTTCTGCTAGACTTTTTATTTTACATCACATCATTTATTCAATGAGTATTCATCAATCAATATCTGTGTACACATCTGTTTTCTCCAGCAACCAGCTTCCCTTGCCTTCCTTATTCTGCTGGATATTCATGGGTGGTGTACCTTAAACCAGCTCTAATATGGAATAAATAAGAAGACAGTGTAAACATGTGCTGCACACGATGAAATAGTAAAATGTGTCATCTTCTCTAGAGAAGTTCTGACAGAAACTAATGGGAATCATTTCCTGAGTCTCAAACATGTTTATGAGTGGCTGTGATCAATTTTTGAACAGAGTAAACCTGAACTTTATTTTTAAAGTCTATTCTTCTAAGAATTTATTTTCCCTTTTCTTAGCCATGCCACCTACTTTCTTACTGAAAGTGGAACCCAAGCCTGCAAGTCTTGGTGGCCTCAGAGTTGATGACGTTGTTCTTCTGTGTAGGCAGTATATGACGAGGCTTGCTGGAATTTGCTGCAGGAAGGAGATCAGGACCTGACTAGTCCCACCCCCTCCATTCTGCAGCAGTGCCCAAGGGCATCTATCTCTGTCCTTTATATCCTCAGTCTCCCATTAACATTCCTCGGGAACACAGGATTGTAAATATGACCAAGTTAGTCAGGATGGCATTGAGGTCCTCAGAGTCTGCCCAAAACATGTCAGTTCTTAACACTCATCAGTTACACAGAAGTTGTTTAAGTAGGACTCAGTCTAAGGCCAGTCTCTCAGCCAGAGTAGACAGCAAATACCAGCTCAGACTGAAGGTCTACCATCTTTGCATAAAAAAGATGATTTTCTGGGACACCAGAGAACTAAGACAGGAGGCATCCCTACAAGCTCTTATCTTATTCCTAGTAGTCACTGGCTCTCCATCTAACTGACCAGGGATAAATTACTTGGCTATCATTTCAGAGCCTCTGTGCTACAATGAAAGCACCAAACAGGAATCACTTCTAAGGTCACAAGAGTGCCATGCTCAAACTGACCCATCCAAGGGCACATCAGAATTTGCAAGAGGACCTGTCAGAACACATATGAGGCATTCTGATAACTGAACTAACTCGGTACAGCCATGCATTTAGAAGATCCCTCTAAAATAATACCATGCTTGCCAGTGAATGCACAGGCTGTTTTGCCTATGTAGATTATTTTTAAATATTGGTACCAGGCATGTGGATAATTGCAGCTGTGTTTAAGAAGTAAGAATAACATGTACTTGAGAATTAAACCTGGCATGCATAGAAACAATTCTTACTCCATTCCATAGAAATAGCAGCAGCAATAGAATAATCCAGCAAAAATGAGCAAAAAAATCAATTTCTGTAAGGAAAAATCTTAATAGCTCACTTCCAAGATAATTATTTTTAAAACTGATTTTGTATTAGCAAGAGTTTTAATTTTATTTCTTTTTTTAATGTTAAAACAACCCTCATGACTACAGGATGTTTAACACAGGTACAAGCACTTCTATAGAATACACAACAGGTAATCAATTTCTCTTTAAGTCAAGGAGGATAATAATTGAATAAATGCACCTGTGAAGGTGATCTGTGTTACAATGGTTTTGTTTTCAGCCTGGTGAGCCAGTCACAGGAGATCTTCTAAGGTTAAGAAATTCATGAGCACCATGATACATTAAGAATCCATCCCAGGATCAATAAACCTGTTAGCCCAGGTCTGAGTGAACAAGGGGAGACACATGGAAAATGCCAATGCACTTCCTCTCACTATTCCCTCCCCTGAACTCTTCGAATGTTAAGGACAATGGAAATCATTTGGAAGTGAAAGTGAAGAATTAGAAAGTCAAACATAAAGTCCCTAGGAGAATACTGTCCTCACAGCTGAGACCTTATCTGGAGGGAGGAGGGACCCGGACTGCATCAGCGTCACTAAACTGCTGATGGCTTTGCTGCAGTGTTTGACTGCTCTCCCTTCCTTATGAATGCCTCCTCTGTCGGGCAAGCTCCCCTCTTTCCCTGCTACTCCTTCCGGAAGCTGCCTACTCCTCCCAGATGATAAACACCTCTCTGTCCCAAATCAATGAAAAAGTAATGGTTGTTTTTGTTTCACAAGGTCATAGCAGGAATTTGTATTTGAACAACCCTTTGAGGATGAAGAGCCTAGACTTCCTACTGGTCAAAAAGGCCCATTGGCTAAAAAATACTGTTTTTATGTATAAATTTATTTCTTTAAGGCTCGTGAAAGGGGCAAGAAAGGGTGTAATTCTAACTGTGGATGAAATATCTATTAGCGATTATTAATGACATTTTAAATGAAAACACTTAGATAAACTATTTCCATGTTTCACCTAAAACTTAAGTATCCCCATTCACTGATACGAATGTCATTATCCAGGAGGCCCCGATCATGTGGATAAGGAAAAGAACCAAAGCCTCAATGCTTTAATATCTTCACCCCCAACAGCCTGCATTGGAGGACTCCCCGCATCCCTGTTTCCATAGGTTTCATCATAACGATGCTTCATTCCCCCTAGTTCACCTCCTACTCTCCATCAACTTTCTCCTACAATTCATCATAGACCTTGTTTTTTTGTTTGTTTGTTTGGGTTTTTTTGTCTTTTTTTGTTTGTTTTTATCCAGGGCCTTATAAGTGCAAGGCAAGCACTTTACCAACTGAGCTCCATCCCCAGCCCTGTTATGGTTTTGATATAGACTGCTCCCTCAAAGCTTCTGTGTTAATACAGGAATATTCAGAGATAAAACATTTGGACTGGGACAGCTATAATCTAATCAGTCCACCCTAGTTTGAATGGACTGACTGGGTGGTAACTGTAGGCAGGAAGGGCATGGCTGAAGGAGATGGGTCACTGGGAACATGTCCTGGAAGGGTTCGTCTTCCCTGTGTCCCATTCATAACCCTTCTCACTGCTTTCTGGCTGCCATGGCCTGAGCAACTTCTCTCTGCCTCACCCTTCTGCCATGGTGATCTGCCTCTCCTTGAACCCAGAGTCACAGAGTCAATCTGTGGAAAGAGACCTCTGAAACCATGAGCCCCAAATTATTTTTCCTTCTTTAAGTTTTCTGGTCAGGTATTTAGGACACAGCAATGAAAAACTGACTAACACAGAACTCACAATGTTTCTCCAGAATATACCTTCCTCTTGAATCATTACTTCTCAACACTGAGAGCCTGGGTATGTCCATAACCTGACCCCTGCATTCTCTTTGAAGCACACAACACATATGCTTGAGACTATGTTTGAGGTCTCCAAACTCACCTGGGCCCAAGAAGCCAAAAGTATAATGGCTCCACTGAACTGTATGGTTTAGGGGGGCCTATCTCTCATGTGACCCAAGTTCCATTGCAGATATCCCAAAGCTCCATTATACTGTCAGCCCTCCATATTGGCAAGTTTCACCTCTGTGGATTCAACCAATCACGGATAGAAAATATTTGAAAATAAAAACTGCATCTGTACTGAACATGTACAGACCCCCCCCATTATTTCCTTAACAACACAGTATAAGAATTCATATAACTTTTACATTGTATTAGGTATGATGAGTAATCCAGAGATGATTTAAATTACAGGGAGGATGGGTTTAAATAGTACACAAATATTACAGCAATTTACATAAGAGAGTTGAGCATCCACAGGTCTTGGAACACATGGGGGTTCTGGGACCAATTCTGCTCCTAACCCATCCTTGTACTCCTCATGACTTTCAACCTTGCGTCTTCCCTTGCTAGGGATCGATTTCTTGTTCCAGTACTCTTGTGATTCTATTCCTTTCTCTTTCTCAAAGAAATGATTTCTATGACCCTCTCTAAAGTTATTAATTCTATGACTGCCATCTCTCTCGACCCGCTTTTAGCATATCTCTAAGCTGGTAGAAATAGTACTCGACAATCAAAACTACTTCTCCCAGAACCTTAAATTCAACTATCTGCTCAATAACTTGTCCTGGATGTTTCAATAAACACATAGCAAACTGAACTCTTCATCTTTCCCAGCAACCACCTTTTTACCTCACGTATCTCACCACTACTGTACAACTCACCTGAAACCAGAGTGTCAGTGAGACCTTAGCCTCCAACAGCCCCTCTCTCTATCCACAGCGAATCAATCAAGGTATATAATTACTGCATCCTAAATACTACTCCTATTTCTTCCTTCTTCTCCATCCCAGTGTTACTCTAGCCCTTCTCATCTTTCACTACAGCCCTGCTTGGTCTCCACGTCTCCAGATCTGGTGTTCCTGCAACCAACCTTCCTTTCTGTGGATAAGAGGGCTTGCCCCACAGCGCAGGTCTGAGACTGCCTTTCTCAGTTTATCGAGAGCTCTTATAATCAAGTCCAAGCATTTCTCAAGGCCTTGTATGAGGTGAATTGTATGATGTGTATGATTTTCTGCTCTCTTACACACTACCCACCTCCTCTTCACCTCCTGAGCTTTGTGTTAACTACATTTTTTATTTCTGTATTCTTCATATTGTCATATGGGGCCTCACTGATAAGGAAGAGACGGCCCCTCCCAGGCTATTCAGTTCTTAGAGATAGCAAGTGACTTCCTTTCAAGCGTGTGTTCATCTACAAATCAATCTAGAGCTGTACCCTGTTTATCTACCCTTTTCAAGAGCTCTTATACACATCAACATTATTCCCCTGTCCTAAACATCCCAAAGTCAGGTATCAGAAAACAAAAGGCAGTGTTTACACCCCAGGAACATGCCTGAAATTATTCAAACTAGAAAATTCTAACCTGCCTAGGCTGCCTCCCTTGTTCCTTCCCATGGGAAGCACAGTCAAAGCCCTGACCCATGCTTTCCCCAGGCTCCTGCCTCCTATGAGCAAGCCCTGGTGCTTCCCTTGTGGTTCTGGTGGCATACTGTACCTTCCTTTCTAGAGTCCATTAGTATAAAACTTCACTCATGACAGTCATTTCTGTATCTCCATGTCTTACAAAAACAAAGGCTATTCGAATTTTAAAATAAATTTCAACTATAAAACTACTTACAGAGTCCTGGCTTTGCCATGATGTCTCGTGTATAACTGGGAAGCCGTGTTCAAACTACAAGAACCAGGATCTACTTTGACTTTCTTTGTATGGTTTTTCCTGACCACTTGAAGGCTTAGTCCCTTCTCTTTAGGCCTCTGTTGTATTTTGTACACCACTCTTCACTGAATTCTTGCTGTTCTACAACAACATTGCTATATACCTGCAAGTTCACCCCTCCTCTCCTTGAAGGCTGGGCTGTGAGCTATAATAATGACCTAGGCCATACTGATGTTTATCATAAATTCTGAACCTAGTGCTTAATAAATACTCAAAGAATACTTCATGAATTAAATCTGTATCACTAATGTCAGTATTGAATAATGCTAAAGATCAGCTTTGTTGCTTTGCAGTGGAGCTTTTAGACTGAAATAACTAGAAGGAAGTTAATCAGCAGTAACCTTAGATACAGCTTATTCTCATTCATTTAAATTATGAACTAATTAAAAAAAAATCTTAACATCTTAAGAGTAACTCAAGCCAGGTGCTGCAGTGCATGCGTATAATCCCAGAGACTCCAGAGGCTGAGGAAGGAGGATCGCAAGTTCAAAGCAAATTAATGAGACCCTGTCTCAAAATAAAAAAATAAAAATGGGCTGGGATTGGGGCTCAATGATTGAATGTCCCTGTGTTCAATCCCTGGTACCAAAAAGCAAATAAACAAATTAAAAAAAAAAAAGCAACTGAAGCAGTCAAATATACTGATTTTGGAATGTACTGTCATATGCATCTTTGACAAGGATATGTGATATGGTTTTGTGTTTTTTTGCTTACTTTTCTTTTTGTGGTGCTGGGGCTTGAGCCCAGGTTCTCTCACATGGTGGGCAAGTGCTCTATCACTGACCCACATCCTAGCCCACTATGAGATGTAATGTTAGAATTCACAGTATAATACCTCCTAAAAACCAAAGAGAACAACCCAATGCTGAACTAATAAGAATTTATTCTAATTTCCTTTTCATTTCCCTACTTAAGACATGATTATAATTCACTCCAGTTAGGGAATGATACAAAGAACAGATCTAAAAACAGATCACTCCATTTTCATAAAAGGCAGTTTAAGATTTAAATCTTTTTTAAAAGTAATTTTTATTAATCTTTTTATTTGTTCTAATCAGTTGTACATGACAGTAGAATGCATTTACACATTTTGATAAACCATACAAAAGTGAAGTATAATTTCTCTTTTTCCTATTCATACATATTGTAGGATCACATCATGTACATGAGGTAATAATGTCTGTTTAATTTTAAATTGTCAGAATTTCAGGTTAAGTATGAAATTTGAGGAAAAAAATATATCTGTCAATTTTAAAAAGAACTCCAACGAATCTTAACATGTAAAATATATACAAACATTACTTTTTAAAGTGGTTATAAGTTTTTCCTTTCTACATTTAGACATTCTCATTTAGAGCATTCGAGTCTATTTCTTTCAGGAAGTGATGAGATTTTATAATTTATACTATTTTGTTTAAACCCAGGAATAACAAAACACATACCAATTCTTTAATCTACACAGAAGGTGCTAAGTTAGATTTATTTATATTCTCTAAACAAACCAAAATAATTCTGGCCCTTCAAAGGCTACATAAAAAAGTTCATGTTTTACTTGTTGACATAGAGGTGCCTCTTGAAAGTGTCTCAAAGTGATGTAAGAGTGTTCCAATTCTCTCACTCTTTTCAGATAACTGCCAGTATCAATAAGAGGGAAAACAGCTTACACCGCTCCCATCTTCAGGTGGAAGTCTAAGCCTGAGCAGGCCATTTGCCAACACGTGGATGGATACTCCGAACACCTAGCCTACCGCAGGGGAGAGTTGAAAGTGCATTTAAAAATGTTTGTTGGAATGATCCTCTCTCTGCACAGCGTGGTGAGTTACCATTGTCTTGTCCACAGAAACGGTATGTACAGAAGTTCACATGCTAATCTTGCATAAAGCTTGGGGTCTAGCTGAGCATCTGAAAAGGCACTGTAGATCACAGAGTTTCATGGTCACATAATTCAGTCCAGAATGGGGGCGCCGGGTTCAAATTGGCTGGATTTGAATTGTGGCTCTAAAATTTCCTGACTCTGTGACCTCTGCTAAATGGCTAACCACTCCAAACCTTAGTTTCTCATGTGCCAAACACATAATAATACCTAAATCACAGGATTGCTGTAAGGCATAAAGAGATAATCAATGATCAGGGCAGAGCATGTTGCAATGAAAAGTGTCCAATTCTGTCACTCTCAAGAAGAGAGGATAAGTGATATGCCACCTAGAAACCGCCTAGACTGAGCCAGGTGAGGTTAGAAGAGGCCTGGCTAACAAGGCTGCTTCAAGATTAAGCAGAAGTCATATTCTTGGATTAGCAAACTAAGAAATGCTGTTAACTTTGTATAATTTTATGCTTCCCCCCTCTGCCCACAGGGTTCTCTTTTCATAAAATTGAAGACAGTGATTTTTAAGAATCTGGACTGTGAGGGTTAGTAAATATGTTACTCTTATGCCAAACCCTCTTACAGGGTCAGGTGTTTCTTTTTTTATTTGTTTGTTTTGGTTTTTGCCTACATAGACTTAACTGGAAGAAAATCAGGGTTGAGAAATGGACACAATAAGATTGAGTTTTGATTCACATATAGTCTCTGGGTCTGGCCATACCTAAAAGTTAGATTTAGTCCTAAAAATTTTCAATTACACGAGTCAGTATGTTTCTTGGGAGTTATTTGGTTTCTGTCACAATTAAAAAAAAAAAAAATTCCCTAAAAAAAAGGCACTGAATTCCACCCTATTATAACACCACCACCACCAATAACAATAAAATGTTCATTTGCTAACATCTGCCAGCCTAACAACAAACTTCAATTGCTTTTCTCACCAACTCACCAAAATTTTCCAAATTCTTCTGATTTCTGTTCCCCCTCTCTCAGTACATCCTGGCTCCTTTTTTGTTCTTATGCCCTTCCTGTCATTTGCCCTAACCAGTCTCCTCCTGCTAAGGAAATATCAATGAACTGTTTAAAAAAGATGAACCCCTGAAAAGTGACATCCACCTATGGCCCACACACAGCGTCCCTCATCATCTGGCCTCCATCTGCCTTCTCAGTCTCATCTCCTGTTCCCTATCCCACACACTAATTCAGCCAACACACAAAGAACTGAAAATTAATACATCATTGTTTTAAACCACAAGATTTTGGTATTGTTTGTTATGTAGCCATGGGCATTTGAAACATTAGCCTCAGGGAGGTAGAGTCCACCTAGGCATTACCCAACAAGATGCTTGGCAGCACTGAAAGGTCCAAATGCTTTCTACAAAGCCCTCCCCAAGCAGCAGAGCCTGTCACTGATGTCAGCCACCACCAGGGTAATGTGAAAGATTAAAAAAATAATAAACAAACTCCAGACCTTGAGCCTAAAGATCAGACTTCTGCCACTAAGACTTGCGGAGAGTTAAGCTGTTGAGTTGCAGCTTCCCAACCTGGTGAGTGTGACCTATTAATAACAAATGCCAGGCACAAAACATGAACAAGGTTGCTAATTACGATTGTTGAAGAGTCTAGTGTGCCTATCCGGCACCTTGTTTTGGAGGGTAACTTTGGAAGTTGACAGACAAGTCTTCCACTTAGACATCATTTGTTTAAACACACACACACACACACACACAAAACAATTTTAAAAATTCATTAACATAGAGTTCTACTTCCTGTTCTTTTTTTTTTTTTTTTTTTTTTTTTTTTGTGGTGCTCGGGATTGAACCCAGGGCCTTGTGTATGTGAGGCAAGCACTCTACCAACTGAACTATATCCCCAGGCCTACTTCCTGTTCTGGTCCTAATCTGCTGTGGGACTCTGGGACTCTGGTCACACTACCCACCTCTCTATCTATGCCTCAGCTTTGTCATCCATAGTGCAACTTCCTCTGGGTGCCACAGAGTAAAATATGTTTACTTCTGTACAAGTTTCCTAAAATGATTTCTAAATAGTTTTATCTCTCAGATTTTTTTCCTCTAATAACAATATTTACAGTAAATTAGCAAATAATCAAATCTGATTAACATAAATTTATAAAGCTGTGACTCAATTTTCCTAACCCTGATTTACATGGGGTGCAGATGCATATGTTCACATGAGTGTATACATATGTAAACATATCCACATGCAATATATACACCCCCCATACAATCCATAAATATTTAGGGCATATTTTAAAGACTTTTGAAGGCTATAAAACCATAACTTAGCATCCAGCATTACCGAACCCATAGGCTTTTGAAACCTTTCTAATTCTGAAAATAAACTAGAAGGGAAAAGAAAAATTAACTTTTGTGGAAAAGTAGAATCTTTAACCACTACCAATCTTTTGGTCAAAAAGAGTCAAAGAATATTTCTGATTCCTGTCAGTATCTCCAGCATCAAGTCAGACACAGGCTCATGACAGGATTTAACAAAAGTCCTTTTCCCGTCCCCTCCAAAGTCTTTCTATGGTCTTACTATGACCACATGGAGACTTCAGGTGAGGGGCACACCAGCACCTCATATAGTTCCCTGACTGTGGCTAAAAGGATGGTTCTTATCCCTTTAATAGAGTCAGGAACTCTCCTGAGGTTGTTATTCTCAATATCACTAGGAAAAGCTATGTCCTCTAGCAGAAATCTCAATGTTAAGGACAAACCTCAAGTAACCAAGAAACACTACCCATATCCTCACTGAGGGATCAAAACACCCCAGCCTTGAGATTGGGACACAGCTGAAGATGAACAAGGTGTATTTCAAAAGTCAAATTTTCCAGATGAGTATTTCCCCAACTTTCTGATTTCAGGACCCTTTTTGTTCATAAAAATTATTAAAGACACAAAGAAGTTTTGTTTCCATGAGTTACAGGTATTTCTAATTACCTTTTTAAAAATTAAAACATTTTAAATTCACTAATCATTTTAAAAGAATAATAAATTACATATTCACATAAACAACATATTATGTAAAAATTGTTGTTATCCAAACCTAAAAAAGCTATTAAGGCATTGTTGTGTATTCCTGCACATTTCTTTAATCTCTTAAAAAATGACAGCTATATTCTCACACTTGCTTCTTCCCATACAAAGCATTGTGAAATCATATGCCACTGTAGCCACTGGAAAGCTCCAATGCACCTCAAGAGAAAATGAGAGTGGAAAAAGAAAATAATGTCCATTATTAAGAAATATATTTTGACCTCATAAACTACTTAGAAGGGTCCTAGGGACCCTGAACAAGACTTTTATTTCCCTTTCATTTCCATCCTTTCTTTCATTGATCATTTTGGAACATTTCAACCTTGAGTCAGGTTTCCTACAGAGAATGAAGAGTCCTCTACATTTATTCCAGAAAGATCCTGACAGCCTCCATACATTGAATGTCAATGTGGTGCCTCAGGAGCCAAAAAACATCTGCCCCATACCTGTCCACAGATAAAGTCAGTCTAGATATAAAGTTGTGGCTTCCAGGTTAGGCCCCTCTTCCCCACCAGGAATTGTATGCATGAGAATTCAGGAGAAAGAAAAAAGACTTGATGAATATGACCACTTTCCTGTTTCGTGGTGGCTGAAATATGATGGGATATTAAAAGAACAGAAAATCAAGGAGGAAAAGGGGGAGGAGGAGGAAGAGGAAGAGAAGGAGGAGGAGAAAGCATGACAGGGACAATCAGAAGTAGTTGGCATTAGAATCCACATTGGGCAGCAATCAGCAGAATGCAACAACAAGGGCACTGGAACTGAGAGACAAAAGAAAGAGCAGCTGCCCTGGTGACAACAAGCAGGAGACCTGGGGGGAATCACCTGGATTGGATGACTACAGTTTCTCATAAGCTCTTGGGCTTCTTGGCACCACATTGACCACTATCCACTGTCTATATACTGTGAGAAGAAGAGGGAGAAAGGAAAAGGGAGAGGATGGAGGAGGGTGGAGGACTGGAGGACAGGACAGAGGAGGGGAGAGGAGGGAGGGGGGAGGGGGGGAGAGGGGGGAAGGGGGAGGAGGGAGAAGGTGAAGACAAAGCAAAGCATTCCTGGCTCCACAGAAATGAGTACTCAAGCACACAACAGTACGAAGTGGTACTTCAAAGCTGTCCTACCCAGGGGTTCTATCACATAGGGACAAAGAAAATAGACAAAGGAAAAATGTATTCACCTAAAATCAGGGGGAAAAAATTCTATATAACATGGAAAAGGTAAAAATAAGAAATTATTTCTAAGTTTATATGATACTTATTAGTCTAGTTCCCTTGACGTAAAGATTCACCTATGTTCAACAGGGTCATTTGGAATCACTTTAACTCCATATTTTCAACAAGAACCCGGTAAAATAGAGTAGTGAACAAAACAAAATCCCTCATAGAGCTTACATTCTAGTGGGAAAATGAAAACAAAAAGTAACGGAAAGTACATCAGATGGTGATGAGTACAATAGAGCTAAATAAAGGAGGTTGAGGAGTACATGCGGTGTGGACAGGAGCAGCAATTTTAAATCAGAGGGTCAGCAAAAGTCTCCCTAAGATGAAATCTCAGCAGAGACCTAAACAGATGGGGAAGTAGCTGCAGGTCCAGGGCCCCAGAAAACAGCTCTCCAGGCACAAAAAACACAAGTAAAGACCCAGGCAAAGGTCAACAGGGCTTCAAAGAATAAGGGGAAAGTAATGTGGGTGTTCCAACAACATAAGGAGTGTAGATCATGCAACTTCAAGGCCACTAAAAGGCCTTTGCCTTTTACTCTGAGAAAAGTAACCACCCAAGGCAACTGTGAGCTGAAGGGTGACAAGATTTGACCTGTTTTTACAGAATAACTATGGTTACTATGAAAGTAGAGACTATAATGGGGCAACTACACATCCAGCAGACCCATCAGAAACAAGATGGATGAAGGGGTTGGGGTACACAGAAAAGTGACCACCAAGGTAATTGACACCCTAATCCCTGGAGTCTGAATATGTTACCTTATAATAGGGTGTGATGGTATCCACCTGTAATCCCAGCTACTCTGAAAACGAAGGCAGGAGGATTGCAAGATTGATGCCAGCTTGGGCAGTTCAGCCAAGAAAAGATCCTTGCCTCAAAATAAAAGAGAAAGGGCTGGGCATATATCTTAAATGTAGAGCACTTGTCTAGCATGAGTGAGTCCCTGTGTTCCATCCTTAGTACCAAAACAAAAACAAAACAAAAGAAAAAAATTAACCTTACAAGGTAGAAAAGAGTATGCACATGTGATCAAGTTAAGGATCTTAAGATGTGAAGTTTATCTGAGTATCCTGGATGGGACAGATGTTAATTCCAAGGGTTCTTGTAAGAGTAAGCTTTCAAGTCAGAGAAAGAGATGTGACAATGGAAGCTGAGGTCAGAGAGAGTTTAGAACACACTACCCTGCTGACTTTGAAGATGGAAGGAGGTACTACAGGCCAAGGAATACAGGCAGCCTCTAACTAAAAAAAAAAAAAAAAAAAAGAAAAGAAGAAGTGGTGGATTCTTTAATAGAACCAGAAGGAATGCAGCCCTGACAACTCATTTTAGACTTCTGATCTTCAGAATTGTAAGACAATTTTTGTTGCTTTTAAGCAGAAAATTTGTGATAATTTCTTAAAGCAGCAAAGGGACACTAGGGTAGCATTAGTAGAGAGCAAGACAAGCAGGATTTGGGGTTTAAGTTAGAGCCATCAAGATTTAGGGGTGGGGAGCTGGGGAGATAGCTTAGTTGGTAGAGTGCTTGCCTTGTAAGCACAAGGCCCTGGGTTCGATCCCCAGCACTCAAAAAAAAAAAAAAAGATTTAGGGGTGGGATGGGATCAAGGGAGAAAACAGAGAAATCAAGTCTTACTTCACAGTTGGTCCCCACAACTACAAAAATGGATTGACTTTCAGTTGGAACAGTGTTGGCAGAAACCTGACTAGAACAGATACAAAGGACAATGGATGAAAAGAAATTGTGGTCAGTGAGTAGCAACTATTGCAAGGCATTTTACAGTAAAAGGCACAAGGAAATACCATAATGGCTAGAGGGTAGGCAGGGTAGATCTGAAGGAAAATGTGGTAACACAAAAGGTGTAGCTGAAGAGGTATCCCTGGTTGTGCCAGAGGGCACAGAGCCAAGTGCACCACGGCTGGTTGCACCTGAGCCATGAACTTGGATGGTCTACCCTGAGTGTGAGGAGGATGAGTTTTTGAGTGGAGATGACACGAAGCTGGTTGCTGTGAGGATGGGAAAGGGTGGGTATTTTATTTCTGACTGCCTCTATGCTCAGAGAAACTGAAAGCAGCTGAGAGTGAAGAAGCCAAGGGAAGTAGCACAGAAGGTCTCAGGAGAGACAAGAAAGTGTACAAGAATCTAAGAGGCAAGTAAAAGCACCAAGAAATGCCATCCAATTGCCAAGCAGGACAAAAGATCAGGAGGTCAGGAGAAGGGGATGATCATGAATTTAAAGTGAGGCGAGTCAGCAAGGTGGGATGGTTCCTCTGCAGCTTTACACAGCTCTATTGTGTGGGCATGAGGTAGGCAGAGTTTAATTTAATAAGCACCAGGGTTTTGCCTAGTGAGGACCAAGAGAATTGGGGACATCAGTAAAAGAGGAATTGCAGCAATAGTTCACAGGACCTAAATGAGTAAGGAAATGTCAGGGCAATGAGGTTTCATTAAGTAAATGATACACAGTGATTAAAAAACCTTAATACTCAAGAATATCTAGGGACATGTTTACAATATATGGAGAAAGCAAGCAGGTTGCACAGATTACTATATAGATCATAGTCCTTTTTTTGAGAGAGGGAGAGAGATGTGTTCATTAGTGCAGAGAAATATGGTTACTTCTGAGTGATGGGTAAGTTCCTTTTTTGTGTGCTGTAGAAGATCATCTACAAAGATCATTTATTACTTTGATAATTACCGAAAATGTTATTTTAAATAGCATAGCAGTTAAAATGCCTTGCAAATTATGTCATTTACAATTGCGCTCATCTAAATTACATGTTTCAGGTTGCCTTAAAATCAAAACAGGTGCTATCAATGTTCATTAAGATAACATTTTTACAAGCAAAAATGGGTTGTGTTCATCTATGAAGGACTTTCCAACATAGAATGTTGAAGGCTTGTTCACCAGTATGTATCTAGATGGTGTAATGGATATAATGTATCCTGGTTAGTTAGGCATCCTTCCTGATTCACTGGTGCTTGTGTGTTTTTTGCTGTTAAATATTTTAAATATCATCTCAGTTTACAGATAACAGAGAAACAGCTGAGGAGAGAATACAGAGGATAAATGAGGTTCTGATTCTTCAATCATATGAAATACAGTATGTGATTTATGAATCTAAGAAAGACTGAAAATATTTTAAAAGATTGATTAAAATGTGAAGAATAATAAACTATCTTGTATAATCTAATTCCAACTATGTTATGGTGGTAGGATTACTGGAAGTTATTTTTTTCTAACCCTCCCCACAGTACAGGGAATTGAACTCAAGGAACCTTTACCACTGAGCCATATCCCACATCTTTTTATTTTTTATTTTGAGACAAGGTTTCAATAAGTTGTCCAGATCAGCCTAAAACTTGTGATCATACTTCAGTCTTCCTCGTGGTTGGGATCACAGGTGTGTACCACCATACCCAGCTTTAAGAAATTTGAAGTCAGTAATTTAACAAGCAAATGATACATGCTTCCATTAAGAAAAGGAAGTGTAACTTTCTGATAGATGAAGAATTCAAACTCAGTTATTAGGAAAATAGGATTACAGACAAAGTCTAATCCCACCTGGCTCCCTAAGATCATGTACAAAAAAAAGAGAGAGAGAAAGAAAATGAGATATGACTATATAAAATCTCACACAATATTCACAATCCAGTTAAGAAGAAAATTAATGAAGAAACATTTGAGTAGCCATTGGAGTCATTTTTAAATCTACAAAGCTGATAGAGGCATTTAGTTACCATAAATATTTTTGCTAATACAAATGTTAAAAGTTTTCCATTATTGCTATCTGGTAATCTTTACCCCTCAGTTAAATGTATCACAATTTAAAAGCTAGCTTCCTGAATACTGTGACTTTTTCCAAGCAAATATTTGTGTAACTTAATATCCTCTCAAAAAAAGTCTCTTTTAAAAGGATAGTTTAACTTGGTATGAAGCACAAATGTTAGTGAAAGTTTACCAAAAGTTATACTTGGTTAGTTATGATTTAAAAACAAATTGACTTAGAGACAATTTGAGACTCTAGAGACGCCACAGAAACACAGCAACCAGGCCCAACAAAAGACCATGTACAATTCTCTGGTAGGAAGAAAGAGCAGAATAACAAAATTTTAGATCACAGGGTTACCAAAGTGCTTATAACATTTTAAGTCATTTGAGAAGCGCCAGAAAAAAAAAAAAATGCAGCAGAAACTGATTTTCAAAGCAATGAAAAGTAGAACCATAAACTGGGGTTGGCAAGTCCAAAAGCAAGCATGTGAAAACCGATGAACTTCCAAATCTAAGTAAGTTTGATTGATTAGAGGAAATATTTAACAAAATTATTTTAGCACTATAGGAAACTTACATTTAATGTCAACCAATAGTGCTTAGAGTATATTCATAAATTCATAATATAAAAACATTTGCATTACTGGCAGTCACCATACATTCTGGGAAAAACTATTATAAGCCCAAATTATTTGACATCAACTCTCATTTTCTTTTAGGAACACTGATATAACTCTGTTCATGGTTTTGCTCCACGTTCATATTTTTTTCATAAATACTGCTTTGCCTAACCACATTTGAATACAAATGATATATCTGTTCAGAATAAAAATGAGGAAAATAAAATGGTTAAATGAAGGACTGTTAGAAAATGGTATGAGACCATCCTAGCAAATGATTGGAAGGGAATACAACCCCTCTGTTGACTTAGAGGAGCTATTAAAGTCCCAGTTCATAGCCCACCTATTGTGGTACCCACCCCTCACCTTCACTTCACCTGAGCATTCTCCCTCCCATTTCTGTCCATAAACAATATGCAGAAAGCACCCATTTACATCCAGCTAGCACATTTTTATATGGGTTTTGCTGAAAACAATGGTGACTAGTTTACTAACACCTCCAATTTGAAGAGGCACAGAAGAAATTTTAGACCTAAAATTTCTTGGAGGAGTTTGCCATTTCTGAGAAAATAATTGCAAAGCTTTCCCCCTCAGATATAATACAAATCCTGTGACTTGGCCTATTCCTGTTTTATTTTCCCTACCAGGAAGCATAAAACCCCAACCTTTTGCTTCAACTCAACAGTTTAAATTCTGGGTTTTGTTCTGGGCCTCAAATAAGAGTTCATTAAAAGAAAAGATCTTATGACTGAAATATTTGTAAGCCACTGTTCTAGTCCCTTATTCTTATATTCTTTGATTTTTTTGTTATAATTCTACTTCAAATCTTGGGTGGACCAATCACTGATGTAAGTAAATAAAAATGATTACATCAGCTATGACAGCACATCAGTTTATTGAACAGTTTTTATTGTCTTATAAATTCAGGTTGCATTTTAATTCAGCAAGTCAAGAAAACTCTTTTAGTGTTATTTCCACAGGCTTCTTCGAGAATATATCTGGGCTGAGTTACTTAGACACCCTTGATGATGACTTTTGGAAGAAGTGTCCAGAGAGAAGCCACTGGTCATCTTTTTTTCCCAATCAAAATTGCTTTAGAGCTGGAATCAGCTTTAGTCACCAAATTGCTTGCCCTGCTTACAGAGCAGAAAGTCTTTCAGTCCTAACGCCCAATCAGCATCCTGACAATAGGATATACAAAATGTGCCTGCTTTACAATGAGTGACAAGCCCTCAGAACAGTGGGTCTCAAACCTGGGCTTGCATCAGTCACCTGGAGGGCTTGTAAAAACAGAATACTTTGCTCCATCCTCAGAGTTCAGAGTCAATTGGTCTGAAGTGGAGTGTTCCAATAATGTGCATTTCTAACAAGTTCTCATGTGAGGTGCTGCTGCTGGTTTGGAAACCAAACTTGCAGAAACAATGCCTTAGAGGTTTCTATTTCCTTAATTCAGCAGCTCTGTCCTATCATGTTAAGCATATACATGCTTCAGGTTGGCATTCAAAACCTCCTTGACAGAGCTCATACTATGTCCCACTCTTTCAGTCTACCAGTCTCAGTTTTCTTTGGGCCCAGAGCACACTCAAATCTTGAGCTCGTCCTATATTTGATTCAAGTACACTTCTCATTGCTGTTTACTAATGTGCTCATCTTTAAGACTCCTGAAATGTTGCCTCTTCCAAGAAGACATCCATAATTCATCTACAGCTTTCGTCTCTGCTTTACTGTAACACATAGGCCTGCCTTGTATTATAATTCAGTAGCTATTAGGTAACTCTCTTCCATAAATTACATAAGAAAGTGGTTAACAAGATGCACTTGGGAGTTAAAAAGACCTGGGCCCAAGTTTTGCTAGACACTTATCAGCTATGTGACACAGAATACAATACTTAACCATGAGCCTTAAAGCGAGATAACAATAGTATCTCCTTCTAAGGATGCTTGTAGGGATTAAATGAGATAACCAACCTCAAGTACTAAATACCATGTTTAGTAGTTAGGGCTCAGCAAATAATAGTAGCAGTTTCCTGAAGGTATTAAAATATCTCCAAATCCTTTAGCACTCCTATATGGTCAGGTCTCTCTATCTCTTCCTTTAATCTGGACTCTGAGATTGCTTTGGCCAAAAAAAAAAAAAAAAAAAAAAAAAAAAGAAAGGAAAGTTACTGTCATCTAGACTTTAAGAATTGGGCAGATTCTCCTTTCTGTCTCTTAGGGTGCTCACTACTGGATCCCAGGTTATGTGACAAGGAAGCCCAAGCCTGCAGTTCTCCTGAACTCTAAGCAGGCAGCCAAAACCATCTTGAAAACAGATCCTCAAACGCAACCCCATCTCCATCCCTATAAGAGGTGTAAAGGGTTAACTGTTCCCACCAAGCCCAGCCTAAGTTATAGATTTGAAAGCACAGTAAATGATGCTGTTTTAAACCAACAAGTCTTGGGGTGGTTGTAACATAGCAAAAGATAACAAAGCAAGAACATAATCTAATCTTTACATCCTTTCTCCTCTCTAGTAGAGCAAATAATAGGTCAGGACCCTTTGAACTGTTCATTGCAAGATTCAGACCTTTTGAGAGGAAAAATCCTCCTAGGAGATCCATTTTGTGAGTAAACATAGAACTTTGTGGGAAATAATTTATTTTTACCTCAAGAAAAACACAACCTTAGTCCTCACCTTGCCTCACACACCTCCCCTTCGAGTTTTTCCAGAACCTCAAGAAGTTGAGGCTTCAATAAATAAATAAATGGAGCTTGTAAAAGACAAATAGAAGCCAGGTGTGGTGGCACACTCCTCTAATCCCAGCAACTAGGGAGGCTGAGGAAGAAGGATCACAAATTTGAGACCAGTATCAGCTATTTAGCAAGGCCCTAAGCAACTTAGTGAAACTGTGCCTCAAAATTAAAAATAAAAGGGGTGGGGATGTGACTGAGTCGTTAAGCACCCCTGGATTCAATACCTTGTACCAAAAAGAAAAAGACAACAACAAACAGAAAAACACCTCTGTGTAAGTCACTGGTAAAAACAGCCACACTGCTTTATATTCTCAAGTACCCCAGTGAATGATAAATAGGAGAGACTAACATCCACTTTGGAAATCGAGGAGTCCATGAGGCCACCATCTGCATGAAAGGAGAGAGCAGGAGGAAACAGGGCATAGAGGTTGCACAAGAAGAAACACCTTCTAGAAGTTGCACAAAATCTAGGGAAACCTAAGCCTATGGAGATCAAAACAGAGAAACATTTTTTTTTGCTTTTTATTAAATTTAAAATTTTTCTATTTTGCTTAGTTTTCAGTATTTTTACTCTCATCTATTTTTAGAAAAGTTCTTAGAAAAATTCCTATTCCATTCTTAGAAAAATGTCCTATTGATTATGGTACATAGTCTTAGTGCCTGGTACTTTTCCACTTGGTACAGAAACTGTTAATTATGGTTAGGGACCTTTACTAGACTAAGTCCCATGAGTACCAGGACTGTCTAGCTTACACCCTTCCCAGTGCCCAGTACAACACCTGGCATGGCAGTATACCCTCAATAAATATTTGTTAGATGAATATTGAACGGCTAGCACTAAAAAGGCTTTGGGGAAAAACTGGAGCAGATGCCTGAATTGCCTGAATTCACATAAACACAAAGTCCTTAAGAAAAAAAAATTTCTACTCTAATGATGAAATTGCTGTAGGAATAAATATTTGCTGTCACCGGTTAAAAAATAACATACACTTATGTTGGAGGAGTTATTTTTATTCACAGTCCTGTCTATTCAAGTCCTGCCAATACCTCTCCCTCATACACAGGATATCACCTGTATTTAGAACCATCATCCAGAATTCAAAGCTTTACAGAAACACACTTTAACAAGTCTATGGTAATTACTGCCTCAGATCCCTTTTCTCCCTTTTCCTGTCAATCTATTTCTCAAAGTGGCTAACATAATCTCCTTTAAACACTATTTTTATCATATTATTTTCCTACCCCACAGCCTACAATGAATCTCAATTGTCAACTGTTTGAATTTAAACACATCGAGAGTCTAATGTATTAACAATACCCATAAGGGTTTCTAATGTTCTTCCATTAATTGTCCTACCTACCCATCCACCTCACTCCCCAACTCACATCTAATTACCTTCTTCCCATTGGACACAAAACCACATGGAACCTCTGAAATAGACAAGAAATGATAGAGGTTGACTTCTCCGTTATACCAGTGAGGTCCCACTGTTTGAGCAAGACTCGAGCAGGAAGCCCAATGCACTTTTTACAATGTCTAGGAAAATGTATTCCCAGTCAGTCCAGCAATGAGACTCCTTAACAGGAAATCATCCTCAACTCTTAACTTCCAGGGATTATTTAGAAATATGTATAAAATAATCTAAAACTGGTTTCTTGGAAAGGAAACTGAACTTTCTAACAAGGCCAATGGATACAACAGCATTTGAACACATAATTACTTAAAACACATGACACTTAAAATGTTCAGTTTTGCATCTGCAGTGTCTTTATCACCACCCTGGCTTACATAATCTACCTTTGCTGTCACTTCTACTGATTGGAAAAATCAAAGAATTATATAACTTTAAGAAAGTCAGTAGGGGAGTCTTTCATGGAAAACAATCTGAATTCCTATTTAATTTACTACCTACTGGTTCTTTTCTTTTTTTCTAGATAGGGAACAGAAACAAGTTGATCAAAGTCTAAAGAAAAAAAAAATGAAATGCATATACAAGAGAAAGATTTAGTAATAGAAGGGAAAGAACAGGTGCTCAGCAACTGTGTCTTTGTCAACTTGGAAATCTCCTGCATTTCCTTATAGTGAACTTGGATCCTGCTGCATTCACACATGCATAAAAGATGTTCTCTCTCATCAGACAGAATCACATTCTAATTACAGAAAAGTACAAACTTTTGGAATGATAATTAATAAGAAAAAGAAAACATTAATAATCAATGATGCTCTCCTACATTATCATAATTGCCATTGGGTAAGATCTTAGAAGTCTTGAAGGATTTACTTCTGTTTTTAATTACCTGCAATCAACTAGAAGGGAGCAGTGAACGAATTATTAAACACAGAACACTGATAATTTTTTTGTTGCTTCGATTTCTGGATAGCTTTTGATATTTACAATTTATTTCAGGTGTGTGGGAAATGTTCTGGGATTTTTCAGAATTTAGAGTAAAATAAAGAATCCATGGATGATGACCCCTAGGCTCTAAGAAAATGCTTAGCTTCATTAACATTGCCTTTGAGGAAGAGGAATAAAGAGAACAGAGGTTAGAAGTCAGACAGAAATTGGCTTATGTTCTCTGTACCTCAGTGTCTCTGTTCCTAAAGTGGGAGTACTATTGTGGACCTCAAGGGATTTCACAGTGATCATAAGAGATAATGCATGTCTAGTAGCTGGTACATATCAAAACCCAAACAATGATAAGTCCATTTCCATCTCCCTGCCCTGTTCAAATTTCAACCTGCAGGCAGAGCAGGAACCCTGTGAAGAGTCCTCCATGGTTGGCTTATTATACTATTTCCAATATACTATGAAAGTTTCTGGAGTTCCTACTTGAAAACTTTTGCTTTTAAAAATGCTGGCTGGCAACATGTGATGGAAGTCACTTCTCTTTTTCTCAGATGCTCTCACAACCGACCACCAGGACCACAAACAGTGGTAACTCAAGCCCACAGAAATGATGCTGCTCCTCTCTTTTTCTGGCATGTGGTCTGACCATCCAGAATGCCCATCTTATTTCATGACTACTTGTTTTCCAGCTTGTCATGGGCTTGCTGTGAAGATAAATTAACAGAGTAGATTACCTTTTGTTCCTGTATGGCACCGGTACTCTCTGCCTTAAGAAGTGTGAATTCCACCCTGAGGAAGAAGAGCTAACACCCACTCCAAAAGACAGGAAGCCATGATCTGTCCTGTAACTTTCAAAGTGCACAGAGACCCTGGGTAGTGCCTGTGGCATATTACACTGTACAATCCTCACAATACAAATGCATCTGCATCTGAAGCCAGGAGGCTTGATATTAAAGTGCCTACCCATCCCATCTGCTTAGATATTTAAAGGCTCCCTTGAGGACAGAATGGCTGGGATGCCCAGACATCAGCATACGGGTGGTTCGTTTCCCCGACATGCAAGTATCAACCTTTACCATGATTAAAAATTACTGCTCATACTTAAATACACAAAATTATTTCTGATGTATTCTGTGGTAAGTTAAGAGCTTCCTAAGAGCTTATTACGCATAATATTTTAATGCCCGTATGAGATGCAATTACAATTTGATATAGACACGGAGTGAGAACTCCTTTATATTTCCCATAGAAGAATTTCACCAGAGGGATTCAGGACTTTTGAAGAGTTTGTCCCCTCTAGCATGTAAATTTTGCATGGAGTCATTAGGTGACCATAAAAATTGCAATGGCCCATTCAAAATAGGCCAATGTGGGTGTATGAGAGCAGAAAACATTCAGACACTGTTGAAAGATTCTATATATTCTTGCCAACTCTCTTTCAGTACTACATGAAGCTAACTTCTGCTCTTTTACCCAAATCCAGATGAAAGAAATAAGACAGAATTTGATTTAGCAGTAAGAACACCACTGGAATATAGTTGCCTTTAATTCTGAAAGAAGGCTTTTGAAAATAAAATCAATTCTACATAAAAATCTGAACAGAAAAAAAAATTAAGATAAATATCTGAACTGAGGTGAACTGGACTGGAGAAAACAAAACTGAAGATAGAATTTTGCCTTTTTTAAAAAAAAAAATGTCAAGTGGAGAACTTGATCAATCTTAATTTAAACCAATCTTAACTAAAAACCATAATCAGTTAAATCATAACAATTTGGAGAAAAACACTGCCTATTGCCAAGGAACAAAAGTGATGAGGAAGCCAGTTTTCCATGCCTGGGGGGAGGGAAGTAACTAAAAACTCAGATGACCTGATGGTATTCTACTCCCACTCGGCTGTCCTGTGTCAGTTTAGCAGCTAGGGAGATCTGCGAGGAGCTAGGAGATCTTTTTCCTCCTTGATATTGGTAGTGTATTTTAAATAATTACACTTAATAAATTTTGATGCAAAAAATAAAATGCAATGTGCAGTTTTTAGAAATGACCTTTTAGAAAATGCAAATCAAACTGAAGCCCTTCTCAAGTGGAAACCCTTGTGCTCCCCACCTGATGTTGGATCAAATCCAACCTCTGTGGCCTTCACTGTATGGCCCCAGCTCCTCCTCTCTCTTCTTTCCTATGCTGCCCCCTTTTGTCTGAACCATTCTCCATCTAAGTTCATGATCTCCCTCCATTGTCAAGTCTCAGGGGGTGTCTCCTCCTCAAATAGGCCTTCCCTAATCTGTTCTAAAATACCATTTCTTCCTTAATCTCTCACAGCATTCCTTCCTTTTCTTCCATAATTATAATTTGTAGTTAAATTTGTTTGCTGTTTTAAAATCAAATATGCAAGAAATCCATTGGTTGGAGGTTATCTCCATACTTTGAGTCTCTATGTAACAAACAACCTAACAAACTTAAAACCTAATTCAAGAGTTTAAAAAAAAAAAAAGCTGTCAGACAATCACAAGGTGCTGAACGTTAGCCAATCACACACTGCCAACAGATGAGACTGCGTCCAAATAAGGCAAATGCCTAACTGCAACCAATCAAGCTATTTCTGATCCATTGTTCTGCCTCTAATCACCACTGACACAGCCCAGCAGAATTCTCTAAACCTCTTCTGATTCTGAGTGCTGCCCAATTCTTTGTTCAAACAAACTCTGTAAATACATTTTGTCTAGAGTTTTTCTTTGATCACTTTAATGCCCATCTTTCCCACTGGAGTCTAAGATCGATGGGAAAGAAAGAATACTTCCTGTTCTACACTGTACCCTTGATGCTCAGGACATGCCTAGAGTATCTCAAAGACAATAAATATCTGTTGACCAAATAAATGCATGAATTTCTCCACTCTGTTCAAGTATCACATGAGACATGGGATGTAGCTTTTCCCATTTTATTTATTCAAAAACTATTCACATTTGACTCAGAAAATTGGAAAGTTAGAAACAGAAATCTTTTAAATTGTTTAAATGCAATAGAGAAGAAAAGCAGAATTTTAAGAGTACTGCTTTATACCCTTATTTCCTCCTACAATCTGGATATGTAATTGATCATAAATGGGATAAGGGAAATCTCCACAAAAACTCAAGGCTTGTACTTCAGCTTCTGAATGTTCAGACCAAGTGGGGTGGCTAACCTGATACCAGAATACCTTAAAGGAACACTCTGTATTTTCAGGTCACATAGAAGTAATTCTAAAAAGAAACTATCATTGGGTAGTCCCCTAAATGTAATAATCTTCAAAATGTATAAAAATATATTCCCAGTTTCACCCTATTTGTAATCCCGACTTCCTCCTGCACCCAGTGTGGATCAAGTGGTACATCACTGAGCTGGCAAGGCCTCATCTTTGTTTTCCTTATAGATATATTAATAAGGTATTGATAATAATCAGCAAGGAAACATTGCTCACTTTCATTGCTCATTAAAAGGACCAGAAATGAAAATCATAAACCCTTTGATTTTGTAACAACATCACCTTCATTTCCCAGTACATAAAAATAGAATTGTTTTGCCTGATTGCCATCTATTTTTTTCAACTAATGATAACTTTTCAGAGAACATAAAATTTCTTAAAAGAATCAAAATTGATAGTTCTTGTGCTATCTTACAAGACACAAAAAGGAAGCTATTTTAAAACCATGAGCTATTTGTACATTATGAAAACTGATTTGTCTGCAAAAATAACACAAAAATCTGGTCAACACTCTTCTTCCTTTCCCTAGACATGGAAAAGCATTATCTCGGCAGACAGAGAAAGAAACAAATTAATTTATGTTCTCATGAGCTCTGCTCAGCAAACTCATTCATTCATTCATTAAAATGAACAGCACAAAAAAGGTGTATGTCTTGGTCAATCAACTGTCTGCATTCATACAAGAATTTTGAAATACAAAAGGCTGCATGTTTTACTTAGTTGAAATGAATGAAAAGCCAGACTGGTATTCTTTTATCAATACCAGTATTTAGCAGACGTGTCATTAGAGAAACACACAATACCAGTAGCTATTTTGAAAATTAAAGTAGAAGTATTATTCTACTTAAAGAGATAATCCTTTGGGGCTGGAGATGTAGCTCAGTGGTAGAGCACTTGTCTATCATCTGCAAAGTTCTGGGTTCAATACCCAGCACTGCAAAAATAGACTGCCTTTGTTCTATGTCAAGATTTTAGCACTGACCCATGCACCATAAAAGGCTTTTCAATTTGAAAAAATAAGACATTTAGGGGCTGGGGTTATAGCTCAGTGCTATAGCACTTACATAGTATGTATGAGGCTCAGGGTTCAATCCTCACTACTGTGTGCAAAAAAAAAAAGAAAAATTAAGTTCTGCATAAGAAACTAGAGGATAATTTTAAATAGTAAAATATGTGGCATGTTTCAAAAGGATCATGGAATTTGCTAAAGGCAGCATTTTCCGATTAACTTTTAGTTTTTAGAATCAACGTTTCACAAGACAATCACTGTATCATAATGTCACATATTTGAATCAACTTAGAGTTCTTATGTTCATTCTAGCAAACATTTTTAAAAGAAGCATTTCTTTGACCAGTGTTGCTTTAAAGCAGTGTTTTCCAAATAGGGGGTAACATTTTCCCCCAAAGAGGAGACCTTCTTTGGTTGTCACAATGGAAGGTATATCTAGTGAGAAGAGGCTATTGTAGAATGCTTCTGAACATCTGTGACACACAGGAAGGGCCCCCACCATAAAAAATATCCAGTTCCACATATTAACAGTGGTGAGGTTGAGAAACCTATTTTAATTTAAAGCAAAATCACTTAAAAGCTTTAAAATTGATTTTTGAATCCAAAGAACAGATTAAGTTTCTGAAAGGATCATTCCAGGCAAACTCTGAACATACTGTGTAAGAGCATGAGAAAAGTAAGACTTTGACCCAAATGACATTACTCAGATTAATTTTAAAACATATTAAGTCAGGATACAACTTTCTAAAGAGACAATTTTTGGCATAATATATCTCCACTTACATTCATTTCAAATTGTATTTTTATGTCCAGTTCTTAATACTTAGTAGGACCTGAACAAATACTTACTGAGGGAAGGAAGGAGAGAGGGATCTGTATCCTATGTTATCCTATCTGGGATACTTCACAAGATTATACCAGGATAAGACCCCTCTTTCTTGGACTTTCACAGGTTGTTAAGGTCCTCCAAAGTCCCCTCTTCTTCCACAGTGTGGCAAGCCAGAGCCATTTTCCAGTCTCCTATGCAATTAGATGTGTCCATGATTTCTCTCTAATATACCTTGGTGAACTATGTAGAAGAAAGTTTGTGCTCCAGAGAAGTTTCTTGCCTTCCACTTCCTCTCTCCCCTCACCATACACTGGGATGTGGAACTGGCTTTCATCCAGCTTCAACCAGGCAGATGAGATAACTCCTTAAGGAGTGTTAAAAGACAGAAATAACCTGGGCAGCTGAATGACCACTCAACATAGAACTGCCCCTCCAGTTGGGATCACTCACTCCACAATGTTATGACAGAGAGAGAAAAATCAACTTCTAGGGTACTCTGGGTTTCTTTGCTACAGTTTCTTGTACAAGAAAATTCTATGATCTGATAGTCCGCAATGTTACCAGAGCTATAAATGCATTGTCTGAAGAAATGTTAATCTGGCTAATTTTTTAAAATTTCAGTGCAAACAATAATTGAAAATCTGAGTTATACAGTTAGTCTAAGAGTGAAGGTTAGGAGTTAGAACAGCCATATCTTTAATACAGTCAGTTCTCATTTATTTAATCAAAAAGGAAAAAAAAAAAAAAAAGTTATGGGGGAAATCTGAAGGTAACCACCAAAGACAGTCACTATTTCAATGATAAAATATTCATGTGAACTCATGCTAATGATAATAGGCTGGGCCCTCTACAATATAAGCTAAAACAAAGAATTTTGTTGTTTTAAAGTTTTATAATCATATCATTTTCATCATCTTGTCTTTGTCTCCTTTTGACGAACATACTAACAAAAATACTAGTCATGAGAGGGGGAAAAGAAATGAAGGCTGGAAGACAGCAAACTGAACAATTAGCCTTGAATTGCTCATTTCTGGATAAAATTGTGCACTCGAATTTTGAATATTCAATTAAATGTAACTCAAAAGGCTCTGTGGCTACCTTCCCATAGCTGCTTCTCTTCTAACACATTCTCTATTAAAACTCCAAAGTGTTTTCCTCTAGGCTTCATTTGAACACATAGACTTATTTGAAGAAGTACTGCTACCTAAGACAAAATGTTTTCTATGAGATTAAAGTGGGCTTTATTTCAGCAGTTTTGCAATTCAGATTCTCCATTAATATTACTTTTTAAAATATAATTTCCCCCTCAATAAAAATTATGTCTTAAAAGAAAAAGAAAAAAAAAAAAAAAAGAAAGAAAGAAAGAAATGTAGGAGGGAAAGGCAACTAAATGACACATCTGGATCCAAGTAAATATTTCTCTAGTTTCAATGAATGCCCCAGGGAATAGTCAATCAATACATCACCACAGAGGGTCTACACTGGCTTCCATAGGTACATGAAGATGACATTATTACCTCCTCTTAAAAACATGATCATCTAAGTATGTAAATACATCATAATCTTATAATTAAAGGGGAAAAAAAAGCTTTTAAAAAATCTCCATATACACTGAATTCCCCAAGGAAGATTGTGTGAAAATGAACCTAGAAGACTCCCATGCACACCACATTGTGATCTTAAATGGATCACCATCTCCTGGGGCTTCATTTTTGTTTGCTTGGTTTTAATCTATAAACAAAGGAATCTGGTCTTAGCCAGGGCTTCTCCCTAAGTGCCCTCCAAGGTGCTATGGATACAAGCAAGAACATTTTTAGTTTTCACAGTAATGGGCCCCAATGGGGTAGGGAGAAGGGTTGACCATTAATCCAGTAACTGTCCTAGGTCCCCCAAAACTTTGAAATGTTCTTCGGCACATTCCTTTCCTTAGAACCTCAGTACAACCATTCAAGCCAGGAGAGTAACTCCATTTACCTTGAGCAAGTTGTTTTAATTGTTTGAACAAAGAATCTTCGTAGAAGTGCATTTTTGTTTGGAACTTTATGCAAAGTCATTCACTATTTTAAAAAAACCACCTCACTCCATCTGAGTCAATGTTATAGCACATCAGGATCAGGATTCTTTTGTAACTATTGAATTCATAGATGCAAATGGCCATCTACTTTTTCATGCCTTCCAGCATAGTCACCCTTTAGCATATTTGTTGGAAATCCTATTTTATTATAAATTACTTTCTTATTCTCTTTATATTATAGTGTATTGTGTATTATAGTGTATTAAACCAACAGATTGGTTTAATTTTTAGAATAATTCACTTATACATATAATTATCCATAAATTTCAGAGAAGCATAGTAAATAATATTTTATAAAAATGAGACACAAGATGTGATAGGGATGCAAACTACTGGTCTATGATATCACATGAGGTTTCTTGTGATTCCAATATGCACCTTGATTCTATGAAAAATGTTCTCTTTGGTGAGTCACTATCAAGCCTTTATCTCTAGTCTTATATTTGAGAATACTACAAATACATTAAAAAGAGAAATAGTTTCTAAGGCAACAGACAGAAAAACGGACTGCTAAATTTTCAAATGTTTACGTGGGCAGCAGGGAATTCCACTGTGCTGATACCTTTCACATGGGAACAGAAAGGAATAGAGAAACACCCAAGGTGGAGATGGAACTCTTCACTTCTGTTTGGTCTCAAGAGATTATGCTATTTGCCTCAGCAGGTGCCTGTGCCCTTGTTCTGTCCTTGAGCCCAAACTCACACATCTTAGTGATGTACTACCTTAGCAATTCTCCCACAAGTTCATTCAAGACTATGTGTGTCCCTAATGTCAAACAGGATGAGCACATCTCACAACACAACTGCAAATGTCTGTTTAAACTTCTCATTCAAAAGCAACACCTTCAGCTCAACATTGGCTTGCAGGTGATACAACTACACTCCTACTTCTCCGTCATCAAATCGAGGGGTTGTCACACATCTACTGTCCCAACTTAAAGTCTGTGAAAATATACTGATGGCAAAAAGAAAAACGAAGGCATTTAACATATTCCTTGCAAGCTATTATGGAAATAGTTTTAAAATTAAGATCAGATAAAAATAACCTACTTGAAGATATAAGCACATAAATATACTTTTTAACTCAATTTCTGAAAATAAAAAAAATTGTCATTTATATAGGAGGAAAAAAGATCTAGTATCAGCAACTTTTTTTTTTTAAATAAATGACTCTCTTAATTTTTACTCACTGCTGATATATACAATGCAGGAGACCAAATTACCAGTTTTCTAAAAACATGTCTTTAACCAAATAAGTATGTGGAACATAAAAAGATTGCTGAAATAATACAACTGACTTCTAAAGCCTCCCATAGAGAACAGTTTATGCTCAGCCCCCAACATGTCCAGAGCTAATTAATTTCCATGTTTGTTGGCTTATAAAGTTTATAAGCTTATAAAGGGTTGGTGTCTGGAGTGAGGGGCACATTTTATCCTGATGTAACATTTCAAATCTATTTGATTTGAAGATGAAATAAAAACATCTCTGCCAGCAGCCCTTTGAGAAAAGAAAATGATACACAAGGAGACCTAGCTCCAGAATGTTCTTACCCGCAGGGCCTCAATGACGAGGTCTCTGGCCTCCAGTTCCCCTTCCATAACACTCAGCAGCATCCGTAACTCCGATTTACTGAGGGTGTCCACATCAAACTCTTTTTTCTGTAACACAAGTTTTTAAAAAGGCAATGAAAAACTAGTCCTTAAGAAAGATATACATATCTTACAGATATGCAATAGGTTCTTTTTATTCCATTGGTTCAGAAGAGGTACTGTTACACTGTTTAGTTAAAGACAATCCATACCTTGACCTTCTAGGAGAGGTAAAAGCCATAATGCCACTTTCCTAAATCTCCCCTCTAAGGAGATATAGTTCCCCAGACTGCCTGCACACCTGGATCAGTATCTCTCCAAAGTATGTGGCACAGATTTAAAGTCCCTGGAGTCTGTGTCAAAACAGGCCTGGTATATGTCAGGGTGTTGGGGGTGGGGGCTAGTTGAAGGGTAGCAAAGAAAACACAGATGTATTCCTAGAAGGGCCCCAACATAAAAGCTCCTGGGAGGTTATTATAAATTCCAGGAGATCCAATAATAACAGGTCATGTTTATAGAACACTCTGCAGCAAAGGCCACAAGCGAGCAACCTACAACCAAATCTGGTCCACAGATGTGTGTTACTTGGGCCACAAAAAAAACTTTCCCCTGTGTTCAACCTACATTAAAAAAAAAAAAAAAAAAAAAAAAAAAAATTGAAGACTTCACCAAATAAATACATAATTCCAGAATTCTGGCTTCTCTTCAAAAGTAGACTGATTGGGTAACCCCAGATTCACAGCTCCAAAGGAAATAATCCACAGAGCCAACTAATAGTCACCCCTTTCAAAGGAACATGTTCTTCATACTGCCCACCCTTCCCACCAACATGTATACACACGCTCATGCACACTGCAGGCAGATTCACTTTTAATAAGCCTGGACCACAACCCACTTATAGTTATCTGGGCCTGTGGAACCCTACAATCAAGTTATTGAAGAGCTTTCTTAGGCAAATTCTCTGTAGCTTCTTATTCTATGAGGCAGGCTTGGTGTGGACCTGAGGCTAGAACAAGTGAGCCTTCCAGAGACATAGGTGCATTAGAAGGAGTCAGCAGCAAGGCCCTGGGGGTCATAGCTTCTCATACAATGCTCTTCAAGCCCTATCATGTTCTCCACATTCCTTCCCTGATGCTGCATCCTATCTTATGGAATTAAATCACATTGATATACCACTGAATCCACATTCTTTTGTCTTCAACTCCAACTGCTTTCCTCACGATAACTTTCACAAGTAGGTCCTCTGACATCCATATTACAGATGGAGTGGAGAGAGGAACAGTTAATGTGTTCTCAGCTGGGTTGGGGTGAGTCCAAAGCCTGAGGTGCTCCAAAACACACACTCTGCTCCTCTCTTCTATGGAGACTCTCATTTGACAATCCCAGTCACCATCCTCAGAAGGAAACATCTATCTCCAAATATCTCAGTACACCAAACCTCAGAAGCTGTTATTCAGTACATTCCAGAACATTACTTCACATTTGTATAGCACCCAATGGTTTTCAAAGTATTCTCAAAGAACCAAATCCAATCCACATGACATCACCATCTCTATTTTTTAGTTAGGAAAACCACAACTCAGAGAAGTCAGATAACATATGCAGATCAAGTAACCAGTAAATGGTAAAACCAGGATATAGATCCAAGTGCTGTAACTTGTGTGCACACTTGATCACACAGTATCAGCCTTTCAGAACAGGTTCTGTAAGTGCAGATGAAAAGGGTGCAGTTTTACCAATCAGCCAGTAAGAACTGACTTAGCACTTATATCTACCACCAGACTGTCTTTGTGCATAAACAGAAGTAAACACAGCAGAGACCATGAATGTCTTCAGGAGCTTTCATAAGACCTGACCAGTACTAATCATATCTCACTTCAAAGAAGCCCTCTGGAAGGGGACACAGTGGTATAAATGGGAAAGAGGCATGAGCTCCCTTGAGAAAGATTTTAAAAGAATCTTCCTATGTAAATTGTTTCTTCTTGTCCACCAGACTGAGAGTTATTTGGAAAGGCAGAGCCTAAAGATGGATAAAGAAAAGAGATAAACCTAAAGTGGGTTTGAAGGATACATAGTTTCAGGAGACCACAGCTTAGAAGGTAACTTAGAGATACTCCCTGTGAATAGTAATCCAATATAGCAGGTTCCAAACTCTGGCACTACTACAGTATATCTCATATAGCAGCATGTAAGAATCACCTGGAAATTTTAACTTATAAAACAGACTGTAGGTCTCTAAGCCTAGAAATTGATTCAGAATTTCTGATTGTTAGAAAGGTTCCTGTTGATGCTGTTCATCCAAGCTGGATGACATTTTGAGAAGCATTTCTATAACTTAGTTGAGTCTCTGCTTCCTCATCAATACAATGGTAAACTAGCATCTAATCTACAAAGTTCTTGTGAGGATTAAACAAGAACATATAAATGAAGTAAGTGCTAAATAAAGGCAGGCAATTGTTATTATTATCCCAGATGTTTTATGTAGGGAGTAGTGGGATACTGGCTAAGAGCCTGTTCTTTGAAAAGCTACCAGCCCAAGTCCAATAAACTCAGTTTATTGACAATGATGAAAGACAGACTTTTATCCTGTTTTTTTTTTTCCCACTGAGATGGGAGAATAAGCTGCAATTCTTACGTGCTTTAAAAGGTAATGTTTTATTAATGTTGCTGCTGGTTGTTCTTAAGATTTTAATTAATTGTATGTTTTATTGTCCTGTTTCCCTGAAGCTTCATAAGCAAAGCACTCCATTTTAAAAACTAATAAATTATAAAAGACATTGCCAAGATTCTGATTCATGTTAGAGTCAGGAGAGCTCGCCCTGTTTCCATCATCACTGACATCACAACAGTGACCTGCAACCAACACTTCTGTTTTTCTACATATTACCATCAATTGAAAGGGAAATTCATTAAAAAAATGCCCACAGCAATGGCACATGCCTGTAATTCCAGCTACTCAGAAGGCCGAGGCAAGAGGATCACAAGTTCTCAAGGCTAGCCTCAGGAACTCAGCAAGACCTTGTCTCAAAATAAAAAAAAATAAATAAAAAGGGCTGCAGCTGTGGCTCAGTGGTAGAGCACCCCTGGGTTCAATCCTCAGTAGGGGAATAACAACACCACCACCACTGTTACAGGGTTCTTGCTAAACTTTGTCACAGAATATTTTAGAAATCTATCTCACATCAGAATGTAGGTGATATTTATTGTTCTAGGTATGTAGTGTATCTGCCTCCTTCATCTCTGCTTACCCACTAGAATACCACTCGTTCTTGGCTTCCAAAATTAATGATATTTTCAATTTGCCATTCTCCATATTACATGTTTCCATCCCCTATTCTGGCAAAGCAGCGTTAAAAAAAAAAGTACATGAAAATATGGTGGTGATCTTAAAGTTCTAGATAGTGTATAAACAAATACAAAGCACTTGGGTATTTTTAGAAAAATAAGCAAGCCCAGAAGCAAAAGTCCCAATAAAACCTTCATTTTTGTTCCATATGAAATGGCATTTATCTGATGTACATATGGAATAAAAATACTTGAACAGAGAGAGAAATTGCTAATGTTTCTTGATTCAATAACAAAAAGGGTTTGTTTTAAATCTCATGCTGATAAAAGACTACCTTGATAATTTAATTTTTCAAAAGAAAACAGGACAGATCCAAAACCTGCCAAATAAAAAATTAAGCTGACCATAAAGGCACCCAAGAAAACATGACCCGCCCCCCCACCACACACAGGACATGCATATAGTCTAAGCTTTTTTACTGTACTTGCTATTCCCAATTTAAAAAAAAAAAAAAAAAAATCTAGCTCTCATTTCTTAGTGATAGGAAAAAAAAAAAAAACTCAAAAATAAATAAAAAGTAAAACAGACCTGTCAGATCTTAACTCTACAGACCTCTCTTAAGGTCTGATCCATTTGCCAGAAAAAGTACTATATGCCAGGAAAAGTTCTGCTGAACACAGTGTAAAACATCTGGCATGGATCTTATCTCACATGGGAAAAAAAAAAAAAAATCTGTCATGGCAGCATAATCTAACCCAGATCTGGTCACCAGATAGAGAAGATATCCTCTGTGGAATACAACAAATCATGTGTATTGATGTATGCTATATTGATGCATTGTTAATTTTACTGTATATTAATTTTTCATGTTAATATAGTGCATATTAATCATTAATTTGTTATAATCCATACATTTATGCTTAGGTATAAATGAAAAAGGAGAAACACCCCTTTTCAACACAGCAGTTTTGCTCTGCGAATTACGTATAATAGGTGTACGGAGGGTATTCTTCAGGATTTTCTCATTCAGGCTCAGTGAGGAAGAGAAAAGGAACAGATAAAACAGAACCTGGCTGAGCTGAGTCATCTTAAACTGCTGGGAACTGAACACAGGTCACCACCAACGGTCCCCCACCCTCCTGGTCCTAAATCTCAAACTCAGGGAGGTTCTACAGTCACAGCCAAATGGGGCTACAGGACCTTGCCCATATCCTTAGAGAATTAATAGGCTTGGCACACTGATGCCCAAAAGTCTTCAGGACATGGTGGAGCCACAGTGGTTGAGTGCCCCTCAGTTCTTTATCCAAACACACCAGTCTTATCAGGGCTCCTAGGTGAAACATTAGTAGGCAGACACATTCTCTACCTCTTTCCAGCTTAAAACCCAGTAGGTTGTGCCTACCTTTGATCAGTACCTCTTGAGGAGGAGGGAGGGTGTCGGAGAGAGCAGATGGAGTAGATCTGCTCTCTAACCATGAGAGATGTGACTAGTGAACAATCAGCAAAGAAGGGCAAGTCGTTTGTTTGGTTCTCAGGTTTCTCATCAGTAAATATGGATATTGAGCTAAATGATCTCTAAAATCTCCTTCAGCCCACAAACATCCTAATTTCATGTACCGCCAGGGTAACCGGATTGGTGAACTGAGGAGGTTTAGGTCATTCCCTGAGACTAAAAAAGCTTTTGAGAAGTACTTAAGGAAAACCGATTTTGCCTCTTTGCTCAGAAGTTACAGAAATGTGTTTTGATACTCATTTAATAGTGTATGCTAATAATAATACACTTACAACTTCCTAAGGAAGTAAGATTTATTCTTTGGGATAAATAAGGACTGTAAAGAAGGGTAAGCAATGAAGCATCTTGAAACTTCAAAAGGTTCACAGTTTGAAGACTGAATCATTGACATGAAAAAACAACTAAATTCAACTTTCTAAGTACACAGAATATGAATTTAGTCCATTATTACATTTTTCATGAAGAAAATACATGTTTCTCATGCATTCAGACCATTTTAAAATTTGTCATTATTTCTTGCCTTGAAATTATTCCTCCTGATTCCTCTCTCTACATGGAAGAACGAGTTTTCCTGAGAGGATTACATACCTCTGATTTTGTTGTCCCTAGTCCTTCTCATTCTTCACATTCATCTGATATGCAGTTTCAAGAAGCAGTCTAGCTTCTACTTTTGTATGTCTTCTACATAGACTCCAGAAATCTTTTGTTTTCTCAATTCAGTCTTAGACTCTGTTGTATTAATTCATCTGGCAACTAATCATGTCCTGCCTGGTACCTTTCCTCACAGTACTAAATTTATATTCTCTGGTCACTCTATTTCCTCAACCTTACTAGATGTGTCAGGATAGCAAGAATATTACATCTTCACATGATTTTATCTAACGCAGCCCGACTGCAACTTTTGATATTAAGTGCCTATTGCCTGCAGCATACAACAGCATGAAATGTTGCAGTTCGCTAAAATACAATGTATTTTATCCACTCTATAGGCAACTAAGATACAATGCTACAGTTCACTCTAGAGGCAACTAAGTAACAGAGCTCTCAATCAATCATGGATTGTTTAAAAAATCATTTAGAGTAACCTAAACTGGGAAGTCTTTAAAACAACATACAGGCAACAAGGGGTCCTCCACATACCTCAAATAGACCACACTGCCTGAGGTCCTTTGTCTTTCCTGCAAGACAAGGCACTCTCAATGTATTGGGAGGAGGTAATACTGACAAGGAAACAATGTCAGGAAGGAAAACTGGTAATGGATGTAACTAATTTTAACTAGAGAAAGCTGAAATGGAAAGCAGAAAATGGCTCAGTCAGGGGTGACAGCATCTGATAATTAGGCCCAGCTACCTCCTTTTTTCTTTTTTCAAAACTCCCTCAGTCTCCATTTCCTCTTCAGGGAAAGAAAAGGCTGCATCTTAGAAAAATAAAAGTATTTCCATCTGAACTCAGCTTTCGATGTTATATCAGCCTGACACAGGACATGAATCAGATCCCCATGGGAGAAAGCACCCATACCTATTGATTGTCCTTTAAGAAGCTTGATGATCTGTAAGTGGCAAATGTCAGAATGCTGATTTTCAAACTGAAGAGGCTGGGATGTGGAGGGCTAAATTATATTCTTACAAGAATGAAGCCCTTCTGTGGGAGAACTCAAGCAGACTTTTTGGAATCGTTCTAGTTGTCTTTCCAATGAAACATAACAATGTCAAAACTAAATTATTTACAAATACATACTCCACAAAACAATGTTGATTATACTTCATTTACTAGACTGCCCTTTCAAATAGATCCTCAAACTATTAGTTGTGTCTTAAAAATTTATTCAGAGATAATCTCCCCCCTAAAATCAAAATTTCCACATTGATGATACCATATTGAACATAGCATGAGTAACATAATCTCATCTTTGTGCAGGTTGTTCATAAAAGATTAGACTAAAATTCTAAACAACCTTTATGTCAACACCATTATCATTACTCTCTGGTGTCTATTCTCTATTTCTTTATCTAACCACCAAAGAGAAAAGACAAATCTCCTTTTCCATGGTATATAGAGAGCTCCCTTAGAGATGAATCCAATCAAGAGTATTCTTACAAAGGCTCTCTCTAAAACCACATTCAGATGTGCTTAGGCAACAAGTACATGGAAAGTGGGCAGAAATATGGCTTCATCCTTCCTAGGCACTTTTTAAAAAATATTAATTTATTTTTATTGTAAACAAATGGGATACATGTTGTTTCTGTTTGTACATGGAGTAACAGCATACCATTTGCATAATCATACATTTACATAGGGTAATGATGTTTGATTCATTCTGTTATTTTTTCCTTCCCCCACCCCTCCCACCCCACTTTTCCCTCTATAAAGTCCCTCCTTCCTCCATTCTTGCCCCCCTCCCACCCCCCATTATGTGTCATCATCTGCTTATCAGTAAGATCGATCATTCATCCTTTGGTTTTTTGAGATTGGCTTATCTCACTTAGCATGCTATTCTCCAACTGTGTCCATTTGCCTGCAAATGTTCCTAGGCACTTTTAAAGTTGAATTCTAGTCCCATGTTTTGTGCAGTTACAGACTATTCAAAAACCTTGCCTAACTGCCTCCTGTCTGGCCAGTCTTTCTTTTCATTCCCCTTCCTTGTCTCCAAACTTTCCCACATCTCCATCTTATTCTCAATCATCCCTTCCTCCAGGTCCAAATGGGTAATATCACCCTGACTTCAGGATGGAAGTGGTACAGTCAGCATCTTATCACCACCGCACCTCCAGCCTCAGTCATCATTTGGAGGAGATGTAATCTAAAGAGAAAATGAAGAGTGTTGAAAATTAAAGATCTGGGAGCATTTGCCAATTCATTGAGAAAAGCAGTTTGGAAAGGGGTAATATAAAAATGAAAATTTTTTGATTCAAGACCTCTATTATCTACAATGTTAATAAAAATCACAGACCAATAGTTTCATTATAATCTGGTAATGAAATTTTCCAATTAGCCAAAGTATTCTGACTTAGCTGTTTAATGGATTTTTCTTTCATTTTCTTCATTCAATAAACATCTGTAAAATAGAGGGCACGTGTCTGGTACTGTGATAAGTAACCTTTGGTTTCTTTCACAAATAAATTCGCACAATTCTCTTGGAAAGTCTCTGTTCTCTCCAGTCACAACCTTGCCTTCCACATGATCAATAGCAGATATCTGTAAATGACTAAATACCAAGACTGTCAAACATTTTTGAACTCAAACTTATGTGACACACATGAGAACAGAACCAACTGGCAACTCAGCCAAGGTATGAATCCAATCACAAATACGACAAATGTCTTCTGTACACAAAACTGCTCCTGTGAGAAAAACAGTGACAAAAGCAATAGCAATGACAATAGTAAAGTCCAAAAGGGGGAGGCGGAGCAGGTGCACATAGAAACATACTGCTTATAATTTAAGAAGAAAAGAATAAAAAAGCATCCCACTGGAAAGGAGTCATATTCTAATCTTTGAGGAAATTTTATTTCAACTTCTGCAAATTTTAAGTGATTTTTTTCTACAGCCTACAGCTGAGGCTGACATGGAAGCCTCTGCTCTCATCTTTGAAAGCCTTTTATGTGTGTCATGTCTCAAGGAACCCCGAGAACCAGACATGGGTGCACATTGCTTCCTGCAGTCTCTGTCCACATGCCCTTCGTATTGAGGCCCAGCTGAAATGCCCTCATTCTTTGGAGCATTTCCAGATCCTTCCACTAGGAACTCTCTCTCTCTCTGCTTGTTTCTCCCAATACTTCTATTGCAAATTATTTGTGCCTCTCATGACACCACAGTCTCTGATATGATGTCTTGGTATATGTCAGTTTCTATCAATATGATATGTTGCTTCAGGTCAGTAGAGATGTTACTCATGATGCTTCCATCTTGTAAATGTTCAGTGATACATGATAAAATGGCAAAATTTATTTTGTGAAACTTTCAATATTCTGTAGTTGTCATAGAACTACAATTTAGCTTTAAAAAAATTAGCAAGATCAACTAAGATTCTCTTCATTGCATTTACATTCAATATTGTCACCCAAACAACAAAAATGTCAAAGTGCAAGTCATTAAGTTGTTTTAACATCATTGTTGTGCATTTTTAAGCAAAAACATTGTCCAAGTTTTTCTTTGTTGTCTATCACCATGACAACAAAATTCATACCTACTTTTTGCATATTAGCTGCTAAGGAAAGCTCAGTAAGACTGCTGGTTGGCTTCCCAAACATAGCTTTAAAAAGATCTCCATTTTCCTTCCATTCCTAAATTCTTTGGTGACAATAAAAATCAGGAAGATTTCTTTTTTCCATACTGCCTTATCCATTAGGGGTTATTTTCAGAGTATAAATAGCAATATGGCCTATAAAAGTCATCACATTTGGCTAAGACACTGAAAATAACCCACGTCTCCCGGCATGGTTCACAGCAAAGACTATTAATATGATCCTATTGAATAATGTAGCTGTTAGCCAGCTTTATATTTGGGATGCTTTCAGGATTTAAACAGCTAAGAACAAGGATCACAAACTAAATTTAAAACACTCCACTGAAAATGATATTAAACTGAAAACTATAAATTAAACTTGTTCCTAAGCAACAAACTAAATAGTCAAAACTTAGTGAAAACACTCACTTTCAAAAATAGCCTACTGCTTTGGAAGCTCTGTTGGCTCACTACTGCCAAATGTATATATAAAAATGCACAATATGTAAACCAATTTGAAATGAAATAAATCTCTAACACGAAAAAAAAAAAAAAAAAAAAAAACCCGAACTGCTGGCTAAAATAAAAAAAAAAAAAAAATTAAGTCCTCTGTTTTGAAAGAACCCAAAATGCATAAAAATGCCTTTGGTTTTTAACCATTAGATAAGAAGTAATTATGACAAATATTTCTCTACCTGTTCTTTAGTGTGAAGATCAATCTATATTTCAAGGGGCTGATAAAAACGGATCATGCTTTTTCAAGTCGAATTAATTTGAAAAATATAATACCCAGTTTTACTGCATAAGTCAGCAAAATATCTTAAAAACCAAGTTATTATTAAAAAACTATTAGATTAAGAGACTGTTCCTGCATCTGAGAACTCTAAATGATTCTATACAAATAACAAAGGAGGTTCATTTTCACAGATTTTCCATGGTTATTCCCATTAACAAGCCTAAAATCATCAAATCCTCAGCAATCAGCAGTGAAATTCAGACTCCTAAAAATTTTAAACCGAGAGGGGACACTGACCTTGTTTAGCCCCCAAATCTTCTTGCGACCAAGGTGGTATTTACAATCTAACAAAACTGTATGTCAGGTACACGTCACAAATCAGATGTCTGGGTTTGATTTAATTGTCAGATGATTAAAATATTGAGTAGAAAGAAGCTCATTCTAAACCGATTAAACAAACAAATCCAACCTTCCTGGGTTACAACACACCACCTCTTTTTCCTTTGATTCTCTTTCCCTTACCATCTTTAGGGCATGTAAGTTTCCAATCATTTCAGCTTCCCAGAGAGGCTTGTTGTTTTAACACCTAGCTTTCTTATTGAACCTTGGAGAGAACTGCGAGAGTGAAAAGGTTTCATCTGAAATCCTTAAAACTCCACATTTTCCACACAAAGAATGAAAATTCGATTTTCCCTAAAGTTTGAGCTCCAAATTTGACAGTTTCTCAAGCGGAAATCAGCAGTCCTCCTCCTCCGTTTCTCCTTTCCTTTTCAAGCTCAGTTCCTCTCACCCCCGAGTGCCTTCCTCCACAGCTCTCCATTCCCTCTCCAGAAAGCCCTAGCTCCAGAGGTGGGAGGAAGTTAAGACAGCCCAGGCTGTTTACGCCCTGCCCTGCCCTCTGCTGCCTCTAACACCGACTTCACTCAGGTGGTGGGAGGAACCGAGGGGGCGTCCACGCCCGGCTCACTCCATCCCACCCCGAGTCCTCGGCGGGAGCGGCAAGATCGCGCCAAGAGTGGGAGGTGCTCCCACATCTGCCTTTCTTTGCAGATCTTTGCAGCTCCCGAGAAGCTGCTTTACAAGCCCCGAGAAGGTTTGGCATCCAGGAAATGTGGGTCCAGCCCTCATCAGGGAAGGGGCTGGAAAACACGAGCAAGTGTCAATACACGGGGATATTCAAGGTGCTAAACACAGGACGAGCTGTGGGAAGAAGCACAGTCGGCTTCCAGACCCCAGCCGAGAACAATGTCTAGAAACCAGGTGCAGAACCTCCACCTTGCCCGGGCATCGCCTCGGGAAGAACGACCCCACCACAACCACCACCACCAAGTGATGGGGCAGCAGGCAGCTAGGACCAAAGTGCTGTCGCTCAGCTGCAGCAGCGCCCACAGCTGGGCGCGGGCCTCTCCCAGCGGGCCTCCCAAAGGCACACGGAGAGACACACACAATGGGCATCCCCACACCTGCTTGGTGATGGCCCGCCTCCCTCTCGCTGCTTTCCCGGGTCCACTGAGAGGTGCCAGGCACCTCGGGGACATGCGCTCACAGCCACGCGCGCAGCAAAAGGTGAACAATGGGGGGTCAGATTCGCCAGGAAACACACTCAGTCCTCGCTCCCGGCCAAAATGCCCCGCGGCGGAGGGGGTGGGCGTAGAGGTTGCACAGGACACACGCAGAGAGCCCTAAAGGACAGAAGGGATCCCTAACCCTGGTGGCCGCCCCGTCCCACCCGAACCAGCCTCTAGCCGTGGGGGCGCCCGGAGAAAGGGGCACCCCGAGGTGTCCGGGATTAAGAACGTCCGGGGGACAGGGATCCCGACCCCAGCGGCCGCGACTACACACCTCCCGCGCCCGCCCGGGGAACTCGGTTACCGCCGCCTCCGCTGTAGCCCCAGCTGCGTCCTCGGGGGCGCGGGACAAGTCGGGCTCGCAGCTCGCGCCGTCCGTCGCCATCTTCCTGCTCTAGCGGATCCGAATGCGAGCTCGGAGCGGCGGCTCGGGGCTCAGCCCTCTCCGCGCGGGCGGCGCTTAACCCGCTGCTGGCCGCGGGCGCTCGGAGCCGGGCCGCGGCGCTCCCTCCGCCCCTCGCCGCCGCCCCCGCCACTTAACCCGCGGCGCGCCGGGGCCGCTCAGCCCGCCCCGCCCCGCCGCCGGCCTGCGCAGTCCCCGCGCGCGCCGGCCCGGGGACCCGAACGGGCACGCGACCCGGACCCCTGCGGCCCCGCCAGCGGATGGAGGAGCCAAGGACACCGACGCTTGAAGAGATGAAGGAAAGAAAGTGCCCACGAGACGATCTCCAAGCAAACCTCCACCAAGCCCGCGCCGCAAAGACCCGATTAAAGGGCAGGCTCCTGAATCTGAATTCACTAAGATCAAGGGAAATCCTTCACTTGGGCTCCCTCTACCTACCCCGCCGTCCGCCGATTAGGGATTACTTAACGCACCCCTTCTTAAATTTCTTTTTCTTAAATTTCCTTGTCGCCAGGGCGTCTGTACCCCATTTATGTGCATCTTTTACCCTCTGTATATATGCACCTGGGTTTGTTTTATCCGGTCATCGACTGTGGTTCTTCTCCCCAAATTATCAACTCCCAGATGAAAAAGATCCTTTAGTGCCCCTCATCTGGTACCTTTCTATACAGTCTCCTTTCCAAAGAAGGCTAAGAGGCCCTTTTTTATTCTATTGACTCCCAAGGAAGAGGCTCTTTTTTGTTCTTTGAATCCCAAGTCTGATGTGTCTTCGGAAAAACTAAGTGTTAAATGCCATGGCTTTTTAAAGTAAGTCCTCTACTTTTGAAAGAGGTTAGAAGACTCCCACCCCTGCACGTGAGGACACAGAGACACACACACACACACCTTCGTTAAAATTGATTCTATAGGACAGAGTGCTGCCCAGTATAAGTGAGGCCTTGGATTCATTCCCCCAATATTGCAAAAGGAAAAAAAAAAAAAAAAAAAAAAAAAAAAAAAAAAAAAAAAAAAAAATTGGGGGGGAAATACAGGGCTCAAGATTTTTAAGATGAGTGAGTTAGGCCCAAACATTAATTTTTCCTTCCTGCATTTGATTCAGTTCCTATCCTTTCTTGCCAATTCTCAGAATGTGAAAATCTATCACCTTATCAAGACCATATGGTACAGCCCTTCCCAAATCTCCAGATCCCTAGAACTGTGTTGAAAGCTCAAAATCAAATTGAGGCATTCAAGCTGAGTTTCAAGAAGTAAAATCAAACCACAACCAAATCCTGCACTTGAAATTCTGGAAGATGAATGACTGGAATGTTTAGTCCAAGGGTTACAGATCAGATCAAAAGCTTTTTCTTTTTTAAGTGGAAGACTTCTAATGAAAGGTTTGGACACTTTAATTGTTCCACTTTCCAAAATGGATCCAAATATGACACAAACCATACCAGAGAAAATCTGGGAAGACCCCCCCCCAAAAAAGTGTCGATCAATAAAATCTAAAAAGTTCCCTCTTAGCAGAGAGGTCAAGAAAGAACTTTTACCTGGAACCCTGGGGTTAAGGGTCAGAGTCTTAGAAATCACCTGCAGGCAATTCTGTGAGTAGAGGGCTCAACTATTTGTTTTCTTTGACTTTACTGATAGCTATTACCTGTCTTGCTGGGCCCTTTGGCTTCCATGGTTATTCATCATTGTCTTTTATCAGACGTTCTGTCTAAAATTACTCAATATTGGAATATCTAGACTCCCTATATGATGAAAGAAAAGCATTTGACAGTAAAAGTTAGATACTAAAGGGATAGTAAATATTTAAAGTTAGAATCAAGAACATTTCTTGTTCTTTGCAAAATGCATGTTCACACATCACAAGGTCACTAATTTTCTGGATACTGATGTTGAAATACTACCCAAGAAATTAATTGGTTTACTTGTGGAGAAAAATAAAATAATAGACTTGTTAGGAATTAAGAACCAGATATATGAAGTGACACTATCTCTGGAAGCAAATCTCATGTATTTTATTCGTAACTCAATTTTTAAAAATCATTGGGAAGAAATGGCTTGCATTTATGTAAATACAATTAAAGCAAAATCCTGTCAGAAAGAAGTCATTTTCTTCCCTTTCACTGACCTGTGTGTGTGTGTGTGTGTGTGTGTGTGTGTGTGTAAAAATGAAAAAAACCACTAGACAGCACATTTTCTATCAAAATTCAGGATCTCAGGAGGGAAATCCACAGCGTTTTGTTTCCATCTTAAAGCTGCCACTGCTGATGGATGAGTATCCAGCCTACATACACAGAGGCAGCACACGAGGAGTTAACTTCCTTACCAGTGTCCTGGCCTAGTGCTGCTTCTCCATGGGAGAACACTTGCTGGTTTAAATTCTCTCCTGAGAATTAGCCTGGATTGTGAATGCAAATTAACTCTTTCTGAAAGACTTTCTTTGCACAAAGACAGCCTCTATTACAGTCCAGCCAAATACATCTGAAAGGGTAGTGACTTGATGGTTCCAGAAATTAAATCTTTTGAAGATTCATTAAACACCTAACTAATAATAATAATGAAAGTCATCTCAGGGCTATAGTGAAAAATATTGAAAGGTAGGGTATAAAAGAAGAGATGGAAGTATAACAGAAAATAAGGAATTCCTATACCAAAAATGAATCATGATTCTTAATCAGTAAATTCATTTTGGCATTAAGATGGAAGGAGAGATATTGAACATATTGCAGATAGAGAAAACTAATATTTGCATTATTTTCTCCTTTGAACATTAACGATGATGTTGATGTCCCACTGACAAAAGAATTTGAGACTAATTATTTTTCCAAACCCTGGAATGGAGGTGTTTGAGTCAGCTATAGCTCACACTTCAAGGGTCTCTTTTAAGACAAGAGAAATGACTTGTTGAGGCTAGGAATGCAGACGATAGTTGGGGAGCCAAGTGGTTTTCTGATTAAACCATACCCTAGGCCTCACCAGCCACATCCTCCAACCACAATACCAAAAACTCAGAGTTACACATAATGATGCAATGGGATGCTTCCTTCCATGTGAAAAGATAAAGGAACATTTACCCTAGAACAGTTTCCATCAGAGAATAAGAGAATCCTTTATTTCAGTCAAATGATAGCATTTATGTTAATTCCAAAGAGCAAACCATATGTTATTATGTTTTAGTATTGCCAAATGACAAAACTACTGAGTAGCAAATCACTTCTGACTATATCCAAAAGGCTATAGTTAGACAATTTAAATATTCCAGCCCACGCTTATTCCTGTATACATGGGGGTGACCAATCTACCAAGCCCCAAATCTTGGCATTGGGAATTCTATAACAAGAGTGCAAATGAGCTCCCAGTACCCTGTATCTAACACATGCTTTTGAAATCAAGACATTGCCGGAAATGAGTTTTCATCTGACCTAACAGCATTTCCTCATAGTCAACTTGTCATTGTTGACATGTGCTTTAGGGTCTTTGTGGATTTTATTCAGTAAATTTAATTCTAATCTAGTAAGACACTCTTGTCAACAACCTATGGATTTGGAAGGCCTCCTCTACCAACTGTTGTTGGCATGTGCCAAGGAAATGCAAGTTATTTTTACCTAAGCTCAGGCAAAACATAATTAGGAAATCAAATCTGTTATGAGGAATCAAGCCAAAGCTAAATGTAAATGATATTATCATCACCCCTGGCCCACCTTTAACCAGGAACTTATCACTCAAGTGCTAAAGTGATGTGCAAATATCAGCTTTTACTGAAGTGTTAAAGGTATGGTAAGAATGTGCTGGGAAGTGATATTGGTCAAACTGTATTGCTATATTGTGTGTATGTATGAATATGTAATACCAAATTCCATCATTATATACAACTATAATGCACCAATAAAAAAAATGTGGAAAAGATATGTACAATAAGAACCTTATTCCCCAGTCCAGTCACTCTAACAGACATCAGGGCTAATACAGAATAGCAAAGTAAGGTTGGTTCAGTTCTATTGAATGTTTTTAAAATTTTAAATCATAACTTGGTAGTTTGAACTCTTATCTGCAGAAGTCATTTACAAGAGTTTTAGTGTAGAAGGATGTTTTAGTGCAAAGCCATTATGGAAAAACAATTTTAACAAAAGAATCTAGCCTGCTGCTACCCCTCATCCTCCTGAATTGGAAATGGATCTGAACATTTCTGTTTATTTAGCCTCTTTAGCTGCCCCACAAGCCTGCAGTATGTAGTTACCAGGCAACCACAAAGGCAGGGTGTTTATACCATTAGGCATTAATTATAGCAGAGCTTTATTTTTCTTAGAAAGTTTAAAAACTATAGAAATAGGTCATGACATCAGACCCTTTTCCTCTCCGATTAGGAGTGTAGAGCCAGCTATAAAGCCATAGCTGAGATTTTCCTTTCACTATAGTATATGTATTGGAGGGAAATGCAGTGTTTGAAGAATTAATAAGGAAATTAAAGATGATGCCTTTCAATCTTAGTACATATGCAGATGGCATTTATGTTTGACTCAGTGAGAATATACTTAGGAAATAAAAGCAGAAAAGTGTAAGTATATAGTTCTATGTAAAACTCTGAAATAAACCAACATTCTTTAACAAACATAATCACTTGATGTACACTTAGTTATTGGAATTTCACATATGTTTAGGGTTTTTTGAGACATAAACTTCACCTTATACTGCCCCAAATCTCATTTAATGATAATATTTATTTTTGTCTGTTAAGATACTTTTTGATTACCACAGATCAACTGGATTCATTTAAAATAAACAGGAAATTTGATATCATTTGAAAAGAAATTATATATATGTATATATATGTGTGTGTGTGTGTGTGTGTGTATATATACATATATATATATATATATATATATATATATGGAGTTTAATAACCAGTAAATGCAAACTACAATTTAATTCATAATATTTACAAAACAATGTCATGGCTAGAGTTGAAGACTTAATTATATTTATAATTCAAGAACTAAAAGGGAAAAAAAGTGTTGGGATTGCTATTTTCATTCTGGAGAAGTGAAGTCACTTGAAGAATAATAAAGAATATTACTTCTGGCAAACCAACATTAAGGTTTATGTATTCTAGAAAGTTTTGTTCTGGCAATCAGCCAGACATGTTTTATGGTTAGCAATATACTAAATATGTTTTCCTTATGGAAAAACAGAGCTAGCCACATACTGGCCATTATTCTCAGAGTTAACATCCATTTAATCATTACATCATCACTTAATACTCATTATTCATCAGTTTCAGCATAATCTCTTTAAAGAAGAATAATATTATGGCATTTGTAAATAAATGGATGGAATTGGAGAATATCATGCTAAGTGAAATAAGCCAATCTCAAAACACCAAAGGCCGAATGTTTTCCCTGATAAGTGGATAGTGATGTATAATGGGGGTGGAGGTGTGGGGAGTGAGAGAAGAACGGGGGAACTTTAGATTTTATAGAAGGAAATGAGAGGGAGGTGGGTATGAAAGATGGTGGAATGAGACAGACATCATTATCCTATGTACATGTATGATTACACAAATGGTATGAATCTACATCATGTACAACCGTAGAAACGAAAAGATGCACCCCATTGGTGTACAATGAATCAAAATGCAGTCTGTAAAAAATTTAAAAAAATAAATAAATACATAAATAAAGAGAATCCATTATGTTGATATGTATTTTACCACTATATTTTCTTCTCTTCAAAATCTGCTTCAGACCTTGTCAGTTTTTTGCCTGCCCACTGACCATCCAAGACAGGAGGCCATCACAAGACACCTTTGCTTGACACCTTTCTGCTTGAATCAGACTTTGATCCCCACCCAATGTGACCATAGATGCCCACTGGAATGGTGATGGAGACCCTCATTCCCACACTTTATAATTTGGGGTGTTGGCAGGGGAGGAGTTGAACAGAGCCTGCTCCGGATCCCTGACTTTGAACTGTGAGTACAGGCACCCATATACAAAACCACATTGCCTTGTTCTATTTTCTTTATAGAGTTATATTTAGAGGTATAGAAACAAATGAAAAAGAAACCACAAACAAAAAAAAATCATAGATTTTAAACATCAGAGGTAAAGCAATAATACTTCTAGAAGAAATATATTTTCGTGAACTTATAAATCAGAACAAAGGTGGTTAATTTTGACACAATCCAATTTATTAATCTTTTTTTCTGGTATGATTAGTTTTTATGTCCTGTCTATGATTTTTTTTTCTTGGGTTCTAAAATTGCAACATACTTTTTTCTGCTAGTTTTCTTGATGTCTCATCCTGCACATGCCCAGCTCTGAATTCAGAATTCAGTTTAAAGTTAGAGAAGGAACTACATGAAGATTTTTTTTTTTTTTTGGACTCTTTCTCCAAAGTTCCTTCCTCTGAGACTTTGTCCTTCAAGTCCCAGACACTTGGGTAACCCTTCAAACCTGACTCCTGTCTCCTTAGCCCGGTAAAACTCATGTTTATTCCCCAGCTGCACCAAACCCATCATAGCCATCTTCTTAGAAGAATCAACTTCTAAATTTCTGTTTGAATTCATGACTTGCCTATTATCTACTAAGAGTTTTATTTGTTGTTGTGGTTCAGTAAAAAAGTTGGCCCAACACTAGCTACTCTGTCATAACTGGAACTGCTTACTTTTAGAAAGCAAAACTTTCTAATATTTTCTTGCCTAATTGGATTGTACTCAAAACTGTGTTTTGTTTTTTGTTTTTGTTTTTATCTTATCCTGGGGTTGAACCTAGCTCTGACTCTCCAATTGCCATTGTCAAATAAAATCCAGGCAGCAATCTACCACTTCATCTGTAGTCTCACATCAAAAATCATGCTGGCAATAAAGTATGTCAGTGCAATTGTAGAATATAATACCATGAGGTACAAACTCTATTACCGGTTTTTAAAATGCAGGCTTTTCTTCCAATTTCTAGGGAGTGACATACCTGCATGGATTTCAAAAAATAAGAATGAAAAGAGGAGAGAAAGAGTAGAGTGAAGGTGGCCTTTGAGTTCCCTTCTGTTAAGAGACTCATGGTTAAATGGGTGTGTTTCAATGCAAAAGGGCATCTCAAATATGAAAGTCCTAGGAAACTCTGGAAACCTTTCTTCTGTAAATTTTCTCGATTTTAAGGTCAAGTGAAGCTTGGTGGGTCTGCAGTATCTGACACTGGGCCTTGCACATGACAAGCAGTCAATAAATATTTATTCCAGTTAATTGAATGAAACCAGGATATGAACAGGCAGAAAGACATATGAACATGGATGAGCAAATATTACTACTCCTTACTTTGTGTCATGGGTCCCTTTGGCATTGTGGTGAAACCTATCAATTCCTTCTCAGAGAAAGATAAATGCATAAAATAAAACACATAGAATGGTTGTGGGTGCAGCTCAGCGGTAGAGCATTTGCCTAGAATATGTGAAGCCCTCAGTTTGATCCCCAGCGTGGCAAACAGAAAGCCAACAGGATCGTAAATGAAACTAGTATAAAAATTCAGTGATCAAAATTCTTCATCTAAAAAACAAATTTGTGGTCTGGGGATGTAGTTCAGTGGTAGAATAATTTTTCTAGCATTTATGAAGCCCTGGGTTCAATAGAGAAGAAACTACATGAAGATTTTTTTTACTTTTTCTCCAAAGTTCCTTCCCACCTGTGATGGGAAAAAATGTAATGTTAGCACAGTGAAAAATAAGATAAAATGTCAAGTCCCATAATTAATAGAATCCTGAAATTTTCATGAATGTAAATATTATTTTGGAATCCCTAATCATTATATTTAGATTTTAAAATATCTATAATTCCCACCATAATATAATCTCAAGTATGGCCAGGTCTCTTGTGGTCTACTTCCTAAATTCATAGTTGAAATAAATGCAGCTATGAGTAAGCAATTAGTGAAAATGCAAATATAATTTACTTTTAATCATTAATTTTTTAAAAATGTTCATGTTTAAAAATTTTTTCATGGCTTTTAAATATATACTAAATACAGTTATTAATTTACCCATTTTGAGGATTTGAAATAGGTCAAGCAGAAAATGCTAATCAATAAATTCTTCATCTGTCCAAAAAATCAACACAACTCAGGTCACGCACTGTAAGTATAGGTGAAGTGCAGGGTGCACACGTAAGTACGTACCTTTACCTAGCTGTGTGACCCTGGGGAAGTGTTATGATTCAGTTAGCTCTTCGGTGAAGTGGCAATCATAACGGCTGTCCCTCTGTAGGGTTGTTGAGAGGATTAAATTAACTATTTAAAGCAATTAGAACAGTGCCTTGACCCCCAATAGGCTCCCAGTAGATTTTGACATGTGACTATTTTCATGTTTATCTTACACCTATTAAAAAATTAACAATTGGCCTAGTACACATGGAGTTTCAGAAAGAAATTTATGGAATTTAATAAAATGATTCTACAACTATACAACAGCCTTAACTAGGCCATTTGTATAAATTTTTAATTTTAAACCAAATATTCCATAATTCTAGATTAAATATTAAAAACTCAATAAGTGCTTGCAAAAGTCTTAATAGAGCTACTTGGGATCAGTCATATAAACATAAAAGTCAAATTGGTTGTTGCTACCTTTAGAGCATGCCTTTTTATAAAATGAAGAAGTAAGTTTTAATTAAATAGCCATTGCATTGTTTTAAAAACTACTACTAGGAATTATGTAGATCTGAAGTTACAAACTCAGGTCTATGCTAGGACATTAAATTTGAATCTAGCCTTATTATGTAAACCAACAGGCCAAGTCAAGAAAGCAGACATCTTTTGTAAGATTCATACAGCATTTTCTTTTTGGAAAATGAGTAAACTTCCAGCACTTAGACATTAGAAAATTTCACATAAAACTTCAACTCTCCAGCTCCTTGAAAATTTAGAAAATTGGATACCACTTGTCTCATATTGATTCCCCAGGATGGAGGCAGGACCTCTCCAGCTGGATGGTATCTGCATCTGTCCTGTTTTATTTCACTTGCTTGTTTCTCATAAGCACATTACTTGCTTGTCTTCCACAAGGTTCAAAGTTCATGATTCCTAATGGAAAACATTATAGTTTGTGTGATTCCAATAAGATGTAGTGCATCTTATTTATTTCAATTTTTAAAAAGTAGAGGAAAGAAACTTGGATTTAAAACCACTTCTGAGTTCTGGCTGTATTGGTGTCTTGCCATTCATCATCAAAAGGCATTCTAATAATTTATAAGCACTCTGAAAAATATTGTGACAAACATCTGCTCAAAAGGAACTTATTTGTCCTCTGCTGTCCCACAAGTGACTTTTACATCATGCAGCTCATCTCCAGTGTTAAGAGATAATAGACTTGAGGCAGTGTGGGGTGCCCTGGTGCTTCTCAAAAGTGTTTCCACATATTGACTTGTTACCTGCAATCCTGAAGTTTATATAAAGGAATTTTTCACTAATAATAGTCATAGTACTGAAGAATGCTTTCTTTGGAGGCAGTGAGGAGCCATTGAAATGAGACCAGATTTTTCTTATTCAGTGTAGGGTGCTATAAAAAAAGGTCATACCAGACAGCTTAAACAACAGAATTTTATTTCTCATAGTTCTGGAAGCTAAGAACTCCAAGATCAAAATGCTGACTGCTTTGGTTCTTAGTAAGAAGAGTCCTTTTTCTGACTTGTAGACCAATTTCTTTGTATCTTCACATAGCCTTTCCTCAGTGTGTGCACAGAGATACAGAAAGATACACACCCACAATCTCTCTTCCTGTTCAGTCACTAATCTCAAAAGAACCCCAACCTCATAATCTAATTTAACACTAATTGCTTTGCAAAGATGACTCTAAATACCAACATATTTGGAGTTTAAACTTCAACATATGGATTTTGGAGGAACACAGTGTGACAAGATTCAAGATCATTGCTGTACCATCTCCTCCACTTGATTTTGAATATGCTTTAATGAGTCTGAGAAAAAGATTTATAGTTATCTCACCACGAATTGCGCAAAGCTTGTCATGTATCTTATTTGTGCCTGCATTGTACCTCACATGCAAACCTTTTCCATTGATGTCATAAAGCTCAGAACCACCCACACTGTACGACTCTTGGTGATCCCTGAAAATGGCATCCTGTATTCCACAGGAACCTGTGGAGGTTGAATAAGGAGACTAAAAACAAACAAATAAAAAAATGGGTATAGTATGAAGTGCAAGGGATTGTGGTATTGAAAAATTTGTTTGAACATAATTTCTCTGTGACTTTCAGTGAGTCTATATGTATCTATAAAGTAGGAATGATCATTTCAATACTCCACAATGTTGCTGTGAGTACTAAATGGGATTAAAAATGACAAGTGCCTGAATGTTGGAAAGAACTACAAAGGCAGTGCTATGAACTTGAGCTACCTTGCAGTCTTCATGGTCAAGGATTCTTTCAGTGGGATAGGGGCATCTTTGTCTTTAAGAAACCCAACAGCCCATATTGGATTATCTGTTCTATATACACACATTTCTGAATTCTCATTGAGGAAATGTGTCCTGGGTTAAAGTATAGAAGGAGTTTCTCTTTCCTTCATTTTCACATTTTTTAAAAAGTGAAATTTCTCCTGTCAGAACACATCAAGATACCATGGTGACAATTGCTATAGAAATGCTAGATTTAGAAAGAAACGAGGAGATTTCAATTCTGTTTCCCAATATCTATGTTCAACAGCCTAAACCAAGCCCATGTGACTGAAAAATGACAATCTGTCCCAAATATCTTGACTACCTTCTGCCCCAGAACATTAAGCTCCCACTTTGTAAGGCTTTTCAGAGGTTGTGCATACAATGAAATCCTAGCCTAATGTTTCCTGGGACACAGATGAACTGGGACAACATTTAGCACCATTTAAAAAATAACATAATTATCCACTTGAATCTAGGTCAGAGTCATTAAATCAAATGATTATAAAGGATATCTATCTGAATAATGCTGGCCAGGTTGTAAGACTATAGTGGATGGATGATAGGGACTTGAGCTAGTAGGAGCACATAAGCTCTGTTCAGTGAAGGGGGAAATACTCCCCAACTTGACCTAGTGATATCAGAGATCCTAATTTTTCAAGAAAAGCAAGAAATTGAATGTTCATATGAAATTTCCCAATTTAAAAAATATATTGCAATACCTGAACTTCAACTTTACTACAAAGCAATAGTAACAAAAACGGCATGGTATTGGTACCAAAATAGACAGGTAGATCAATGGTACAGAATAGAAGACACGGACACAAACCCAAACAAATATAATTTCCTCATACTAGACAAAGGGGCCAAAAATATGCAATGGAGAAAAGATAGCCTCTTCAACAAATGGTGCTGGGAGAATTGGAAATCCATATGCAACAAAATGAAAATAAACCCATATCTCTCACCGTGCACAAAACTAAACTCAAAATGGATTAAGGACCTCGGAATCAGACCAGAGACCCTGCATCTTATAGAAGAAAATGTAGGTCCAGATCTTCAACATGTCGGCTTAGGACCAGACTTTCTCAACAGGACTCCCATAGCACAAGAAATAAAAGTAAGAATCAACAACTGGGATAGATTCAAACTAAAAAGCTTTCTCTCAGCAAAGGAAACTATCAGCAATGTGAAGAAAGAGCCTACAGAGTGGGAGAAAATCTTTGCCAATCATACTTCAGATAGAGCACTAATCTCCAGAATCTATAAAGAACTCAAAAAACTCAACACCAAGACTACAAATAATCCAATCGACAAATGGTCTAAGGAAATGAACAGACACTTCACAGAAGAAGACCTACAAACAATCAACAAACATATGGAAAAATGTTCAACATCTCTAGTAATAAAAGAAATGCAAATCAAAACCACCCTAAGATTCCATCTCACCCCAATCAGAATGGCGATTATCAAGAACACAAGCAACAACAGGTGTTGGCGAGGATGTGGGGAAAAAGGTACACTCATACATTGCTGGTGGGGTTGCAAATTAGTGCAACCACTCTGGAAGGCAGTATGGAGATTCCTTAAAAAACTTGGAATGGAACTACCATTTGACCCAGCTATCCCACTCCTTGGCCTATACCCAAAGGACTTAAAATCAGCATACTACAGAGATACAGCCACATCAATGTTCATTGCTGCTCAATTCACCATAGCCAGATTGTGGAACCAACCTAGATGCCCTTCAGTTGATGAATGGATAAAGAAACTGTGGCATATATATACAATGGAATATTACTCAGCCATAAAGAATGATAAAATTATGGCATTTGCAAGCAAATGGACGAAATTGGAGAATATCATGCTAAGTGAGATAAGCCAATCTCAAAAAACCAAAGGAAGAATGATCTCGCTGATAAGTGGATGATGATACATAATGGGGTGTGGGAGGGGTTAGTTTTAGGGTTAGAGTGAGGGTTAGGGAGGGGGGCAAGAATGGGGGAAGGAAGGACTGTATAGAGGGAAAAGAGGGATGGGAGGGGTGGGGGGAAGGGGAAAAAAATAACAGAATGAATCAACCAACATCACCCTATGTAAACGTATGATTACACAAATGGTATGCCTTTACTCTATGTACAAACAGTGAAAGAACATGTATCCCATTTGTTCACAATAAAAAAAAAAAAAAAAAAAAAAAAAAATATATATTGCCAGTCAATTCTGTACAAAGCTGCTAATTTTCAACCTCTGATTAATGGATGCCTCAAATTCAAGAATTTTCTCCCCATAGCACACATAAATGGAAATATGAGAGAATGTTACAATATGGGGGTTCCACAGGTACCAACTTGGAGTAAACTCATTTGGGAGCCTAAAGAGCTACATATTGCACATTTTCCTTTCTTGAGACAGGGTCTCACTAAATTGCCCAGATGGGGCTCAAACTTGTATCCTCCTGCCTCAGTCTTCCAAGTAGCTGGGATCAAAAGCATGTAACAGAATGATGGGCAAGAGTTGCACATATTCATAAGCAGTTTCATATTTTAATAAGCACCTAGAGATCACTCAGGGGCCATTGTGACCCTGTTGAAGACAACAAGCTATTCACAAGCTATCCACCTCTGTGTCCCCTTGGCTGAGCACATTACTAAGCATAGGAAGAAGCTAAGGAGTAAATTAACTCCTCTGCATTTAGTGTTATATCATAATTCAATTTTTATTAAATATTTATTTGGGTTAGCTGATTTTCTTCTAATTGTTTTCACATAGCAAGGCCCCCAAGATACAAGATACTGCATAAATACAGAAAAATAAATTTAGATTGGGGTGGGGAAGAAGAGCAAGGGAAATTCTAGAACATGGGGCATTATATGGGGAGGGCAGGACTAACTAAAAGGCCTACAGTGAATAACTAGTCCCACAGCATTTGAAGGGCTCTAAATCACTGTGAAATATTTAAGGACACACAAAAAATGTTAACTTTCATCACAATACCAAGTTTTCATAGGGCAGAAAATAATTATCCCCTGAAACTACAGCAATTACCACTTATTGTCGGGTCTTTTCATTTGTCACAATTGTGGATGGTTATGAATTAGGGTGATCTATGAATTGAGGATGGATAGTAATAGAAATTTCTCAATCAAAATATAATAAATATTGACATTTGAATTCTAACTCTCTATTTTCCTATCTTAATTTTCCTTGCATATCCCTCTTTCTTTAGAGTGAATCTCAAAACTTCATGTGTTAAAAATAACTGTGGAGCTATATTTCCTGCTTCTCAGGAGGGGTTGGTGGATTTTCAATCAATGTTGATTTTGTAGCAGCATTATGGAGAATATTTGAAAGAATTAGTTTTTTTTCCCAAATTAATTATTTTGAGGGCCAGCATAGTAAAAACATTAAGAAAAAATATAATAAAAACAACGTGCAATGAAGGTGAGCATTTTCTTACTAACTATAGTAAGAATTCCCATTGTTCCCTCTCTTCTTTCTACAGAAACTACCTGGAATCACCTTGCTGTTTCTAGGCTGTGGCCATGACCTCTCTGAAGCCCCTCACAAGCCAGGCTTCTCAACTCCAATGGCTTTATTCTCTCTGTTACCCTTGTGGAATTAACTGTGTTTTGCCTTGTGACATTATTTGAGTATTCTATTAGAAGTGTTGGCAAACTTTTTCCATAAAATCCCAAGTAATATGTATTTTAGGTAGTATATATTCTGCTCAGTTCTGCCCTTACAATATGCAAACAGACATAGATGTAAATGAAGGAGTATGACTGTGTTCTAATAAAACTTTATTTACAAAAACTTGTTTTGGTCCATATCTGTCCTAATAGTTTTATTTATTTCTTTACATCTTGTCTTCTCAAAGAAATTGTATGTTCCTTGCAGATAGGAAAGCTTATGTTCTATTTTTGCAGTAGCCATAGAACTTAGTCACAACGTCGTCTTATAATTAGTTAGGGTTGATGAAGGTTTCACTACTAAATAATTGTTTAATTTTTATGTGTCGGGGGAAAAAAATCTCAGATGATGAAAGCATTTTTGAATGGAAGAGTCCTTGGCTATCATCCATCCTCTAATTTCATAGATGTAACCAAGGCACAGATGGGCTTGCTATTTTGGCTATACAGCAGGTCCCATGTTATTTCTCCAAACAGAATTCCAATTCTATCAACCTTTTGATGATGTGCAAATAAAATAGTTTGAACTTCTACCCACATAACCCAGATATGTCCAGTACCCTTCTTTACATTTTTAAAGCGTTCCTAGAAGTATTTTCACTCCCTGATATTATTCCCTCATTTTCTACTCTGAATTCTTACTTTTGATCCACTTACCCTCAGATCTTAGAATCATGTCATGGTTTTCTTTTTTATGACCAGTGGAAGGTCTATTCTCAGCTAAATAATAACAACAAATACTTTTTACATTTTAAACAAACCCCTGCTGGTTCAGCTACCTGGTGAAAGTGATCAACATTTGTGTATTTCCGGCAACCAAGAGGGTTGAATTTCACTTTCAGGGGTTTAAATTATAAAAATAGTTGTTTTTCAAAATATTTCATGGCATTGTTATACTAAATGTGCTTTTTCTTACTAAAAAAAACCTATATCCACTGTCCTAACTTCCAGAGATTCTGATTCTTATCTCCAAACTCAGAAATCTCTGCCTCCCTGGTGAGAATTACTTAGCCAAAAGATGCTGACTACAGCTACAAACCTGGCAAAAAATGCAAAGTAAATTTACCAAGTAAGAAGGCCCAGATTAGAGAGAAGGGACAGATTATAGTAACATGCTGCTACTTCTGGAATCTTACCCAAAGCAGGAATCCAACTTTACATAGCTGATTAGGGGGAAGTAAAACATTCTTAGCATCCCTGCTAAATGTGATGCTTAAAATGATCTGAGTATGTGCATGATAAAGATTTAAGATACCCAGCAAAGAGCAATAAGGGCTCTCATCTAAAGAAACAGCTCCACACTAAACTTCAGTGATAACAGTAATGGTATGAGAGTCAACTGGCTTAATAAAACTGAAAGGTAAAATTAAAAGATCAAAGGGTATTCTTTTAACTATGCCTAAATAAGGATGATCACTGAATAGGAAATAGATTATAATAGATACACTTCCCCACCACATATTGTTTGTGATTGTCAAGTAGAATGATACTAGAATAAAAATTGTATTCCATAGTATGGGTTCTCTAATTCTCAATTTATCCTTTTGATGATTTGTCAATGCTCTATAACATAGCTTTCTGAACTGAGGCACAAAACTTGATAATAACCTTCAACCTTTAACATATTTATCCTATGTTCCCCTGTGCTATTACAGATATGTTGGTTGTTTAGCCTATATTAATCTTAAACCACAACCCAAACACATAAATGAACCCTTCTATGGTATTCAATATAACACAAAGTATGGCATACATGTTTTATAAAGTAGCATTTGATCACGCAGGAAGATGACATTTTCCATGTCACCAGATGGTTCCATTTGTTTCCATGTGAATAATTCTAGTGACTTGGTTGTAAATAGAAGTTATATATATATATATTTTTTTTTCCAAAGCATACAGAAATGACAGTGATCTCCCTTCCCTTGCTCAGACACTAAGAAGTCAACAAATGTTGGTGGCAAAGGTACAAGTTGGACTCTGAGTCACTGTCTGAATAAGTAGTGCCTTGGAGAACTGTCCCCAGGAAAAGACAATACTCACTGTGTTACATTGAGATGTGGACAGTAATTTTTACCACAGTATAACCCAGTCTATTCTGATATAGAAATTGATTCTAAAAATGAAGTAACTAAGTTGATCTTCAAATTATGGGGAAAGTTAAAAAAATATATAATTAAAAGTTTGAATTAGGAAATTTTTTAAAGAAATGTGGTTTTATGAATTTCTATAATATTCATTATGTAGGGATAAGGAACTATGTTAATGATGAAAATCACAATCTTAGATTACTTAAAAAGTACGAAACAATAGATTTCTAGAAATTGCAAGCAAATTTAGGTACTTTTTTTTCTTTTTGTGGTTCTAGGGATCAAACTCAGGGCCTTGCACACATTAGACACGAACTCTACCACTGAGCTATATCTTCAATTCTTGCATTTAAGAAATCTTTAGGGCTTAAGGTTTTTTGCTTTAAAAGATAATAATTTAGGTAGAATTTATTTCATTCATCAGTAAGTCCCTAAATATTATAGGAAATACACAAAATTATTTACATTATAAAATATAGTGCTGATTTTGTGTACATGTACATTTTGTAAACTAAACTATATAGGCTCCACCCTTAATTTATTTCATGATTCTTTTCCACTTTAAAGAAGATTGACTTCCAATGTGGTACATTGGACATTGTCAGACCATATCTTGCAGGGTAAACCCAGACTACTGCCTTTTATGTAAATACACTTTCATCAGAACATAGTCACACATTAATATTTGTATATCTATGGTTGCTTTTATTCTACAACAGCTGAGTTGGTTAGTTGCAACAGAGACAACATGGTTTGCTAAGCCTAAATATTTAGTCTCTGGTTCTTTATAGGGAAAAATTTGCTAACTACTACTCCAGGAAAAGGGAGATCACCAATGCAAAATAACATTCACAATCCCTTTGAATCCTAAAGGATTCCTCATGCAAATTTCATGTTACACTGACACTGACTTCAAAACCTATACCATAAATAGACTGGGAAATCACATCATCTGATAATCCAAATTCTGAAGCAAAGGAGCAAAAAGTAGTTTAAAATTTAACTATATCTCAGTTCCTCTTTAATATAGACTGTGTGGCTTTCAGTTATTCCTAATTATCCTTCATGTTATTGTCAGAATGACCTTTCTATATCTTCCTAATAAGTAGCTCTTTTCTTATATTCAATGCATTTTTATAGTAGTCAGTGGCTTCCCTTGCCCTTGGTTTTAAGAGTAGATTCTTGTTCCCCATCAACTAACCAATCCTTCCCAGACAATCTTATTTTTTACTACTTCATGACATTTTTTCTGTCACTCAGAATTTTTTCACTCCTCATATATTATATCAGGGAGAATTGCCTTTTCCCCATGTAATAGAAAATCTGACCATGATGCCTAAAGTGAATAAGGATTATTTTTTCCCTTTATAATAAGAAATTGAGAGCTGAGTGACTGCTGGGTTGACTTAGTAACTAACCACATCAAGACTTGAAGTTTTTTGAATTGTCTAGGCATCTCCCTCATGGTCACAAGATGACTACTGCAGCACCTGCCATCATAGTCACATTCAAAGAAGGAAAAAAGAATAGGAAAAGAGTGGTATGAACCATAACTCTCCCTTTTATCAAGAAAGAAAATGCTTTGCCAAAAACCCCAAGTAGAATTCTTTTCATACAACTTATCACCCAGAACTAAGTTGAATGACCACTCCTAGCTGCAAAGGAGGTTGGCAGGACATTTGTTATATTTTGGATCTGAAGTAGTCCCCAAAGGTTCATGTGTTGAAGCCTAGTCCCCAAGGCAGCAAAGTTCAGAGGTGAGGTTTTGGGGAAGTGATTGGATCATAAAGGTTCATAATTGAATAGACTGTTGGGAGGTGACGGGAACTGTAGAAGCTAGGGCCTTGTTGGAGTGAGTAGGTAATTGGGGGTGCACCCTGGAAGGGTGTGTCTTGTCTCTAGCACTATTCCTCCCTCTCTCTCTGCTCCTGGATATTATGAGCTCATTAGCTTTCTTCTGCCACACTCTTTGGCCATGATGTCCTGTCTCACTATAGGCCTAGAGCCATGGAGCTGGCCAATCATGACTGAAATCTCTGAAACCATGAGCCAAAATAAATCTTTCCTCTTCCAAGATCTTTTTCTCATTATTGTCACAGTGACACCAAGCTAACACACTCCTTGACCGAACTCAACTCAGCCCTATCTTTCAATTAGAACTTGACTTTTGGACTTCCATGTTCTCCTCTCTATTGTCCAGTTTTAACAAGAATCCTGCTAAGTCAGTTTAGCCAGCATTTCCCACCCTTCATATCTGATCATCCTTGGATATCTGATCAGTTTTTCATCCTACACCATCCCCCAGGTGATGTCTGATCATCCTGGCCTGCCTTCATCAAAAATCCTGTTAGGTCAGTTTAGCCAGAATTCCCCCTCCCCCACATTTCCTCTTAGTAATTTTCTATCTACTGATTCCTAAACTGCTCCTTAGCTATAAATCCTGACTTATATTTGTTGGAATCAGAGTTGAGCCCAATCTCTCTCCTCTACTACAAGATCCCATTGCAATGTTCCCTTCCCTCTTACAACAGTACCTCCTTGAATTCATTCTTCCTTACCATCTTCAACAAGTTTATGAGTGATTTTTTTTTCTTTTCCAGGTAGAAGCCTCCTTCTAGACCAATCTATCCCACTAATGCAATCATATTTTTAAAAGGAAATTGAGACTCTGAAGCCAGATGATTATAGGACTATAGTTACAGATGATTTCACATTAAAAAAAAAAAACTAAGCAAGCCAGAGGAAGAAATGAAAAGATGTGTCCCTCCAGAACCAAACGCTAGGCCCTGCCCCCGTGGCCTGTTTCTCAAGGGTAGGTTCTTGCACTGAGATATAAACCATGCACCTTTTGAAGCTATGTCACATCAATCAGAGGTCTTTATATACTGCTTAACTCTCTCTGCAAGAAGGATGAGCCATCTTCTCCTCTCAGCACAAAAGAAACCAGTTTTGTAGCTCATGAATTAACCCTTTTGTTGCCAAATAAACTTTTTTTTTTTTTTTTTTCTTTTCAGGATAATGAAAACAAAGAAATAACATGTTCCAAGTGATTTGAGGTCAAAAATAAATAGTAATTACCTTCTGGTTAAACCCATGCTGGAAGCTCTAAGATCATTACCTAATAATCTAAATGACTGCTAAAAACTTACAAGCAGGAAAAGGATGTGAAACTGAGAACAGTCTTACGGATGCAGTCCACAGCAGTTTGTCTCCATTTGAGAAGGACAAGGAACTATAATAGACATGGATTCACAGGATCACTGCATGCTTGATGTTTGGGAGAATTGTCTAATTTTTCATGTAGGATTTGCTAGAGCAATGTGTTTGTAATGTGCCAACAAACTGCCTCTGGAATTTATTAAATTGTTCAAAACTTGATTCATTATATCTTATGAATCCTGAGATTCTGCATTTCCAACATTCATCCAGTTGATGTGTATGTTGCTGTCTAATGGACCATACTCTGAAGTAATATGGTGCTAGAGGATGCTTAGCTTTAACCCACAAGTCTTAGCTCATGTTTGAAAGCAATGATGTCACCTTCATTATCCTTAAATATATAGGGTGCCAGGAGTGATAGCCCATGCCTGTAATTCCAGCAGCTTGGGAGACTGAGACAGGAGAATTCTGAGTTCAAGCCAGCCTTAGCAACAGTGAGACTCTAAGCAAATCAGTGAGACCCTGTCTCTAAATAAAATACAAAAGAGCTGGGGATGTGGCTCAGTGGTCAAGTGCCCCTGAGTTCAATCCTTTTACCAAACAAAAAACAAACAACCACCACAACAACAGCAACAAAACATGGAGTTTTTCCAATTCTATAACCTCTTCTACTCTGATCCCTAATTTTAGCTATATTAGGTCAGTGGTGGCCTTCCTGGGTATGGACTGACACTGGATTACCTGTTGCTGTGGACTAGTTTTATTATTTTTTAAAAAGTATTTTAAAAATTAAAACCTTATGTAAATTAAAACATATTAAACAGAGCACATAGAAAGAGTGGGAGGAGATTGTTCATTACATTAGAAAATGGCCTTAAGGAGCTAGGGATATAGCTCAGTGGTAGAGCACTTACCTAGTACATGTGAGGCCCTTTCCCAGCCCAAAAACAGAAACAAAAAAACAAGCGAAAGACACAACCAAACAGCACTTAAGCACATGAGCTTTCTCACTTCTTTGGTACATGTAGAACATATTTTAGGCAAATATACAAGGTTAAATTTGCATGCAGGAGCATATTTGTGGTGTTGCACAAGTAACCTACCCAGTTCTGCCACTTGGATTGGTGCCCAAACAGGGAGCAGTAATGATACCTTCCTTTTGTACACATAGTTACAAAGCACCGCCTCATGCATTATCCCTTTAATCCTTATAATAACCATCTGATGAAGGTGTTATTCTTACTTTACAGATGAAGAAACAGAAACTCAGATGTTATGTGTCTTATTTCCCAGCTAATAGGTAGCAACCTCAGACTTAAAACTAGGTTCTGGAGTCCGCTTTTCCTTCTAGCATCCTGTGAGCTCTGCAGTGATTCACAGGCCTGGCTGCACATGAGATCAGGGGATAGCTTTTGGGATGCTGATGCCTGGGTTCCACCCTCAGGCATTCTGAGGTCTTCAACCTGGGCATCAGGATATTTAAAAGCTTTCAGGTGAGTCTAATGCAAAGGTTTTCGACTTCAATACTATTGATATTTGGGGACAGAAAACTCTTTGTTGAGGCTGTCCTCAGCATTACAGGATATTCAGAAGCATCTCTGGCTTCTGTTCTTGAGATGTGGCAACCAACTGTCTCCAGACATTGCCAAATATTCCCTGGAGTCAAATCACCCAGTTGACAAGCATTGTTTAATGTATACCCAAAGCTGATATATGGCATTATCAGCAGCCATTACCAATTATTTGTTCATTTCTTAATTTACCCAACTTATGGCCAAAGAAGTAGACAAGTCCTCATATTTTTCTTTTCCCAATTTCATTAAAACTAGGAGTCAAATCTGACCCCGAGCTTTGAAATATTACATTTATTGAATGATGAATCCAAAAGAGGAGAGAAAGTTCTGTTCATTGGTAGTTTTTTTGCTTATTTGTTTGTTTGTTTTAAATTCACTCAATTGTCTCCTTAATGCTAAGTGTACTGATGTTTCCTGATTTTGCCTGGTAAGAATCACTTGGAATTTTGTTAGGAAAACAGATTCATAGGCCCGAGCCCAGAACAACTAAATCAAGATCTCTAGGGAGATGCCAGATAATTCAGATATTTAACGAGCGTCCCCAGGTAATTCTTGTCATTAGGGAAGTTTGGGAAAGTTGGGTGAGAGCTAGGGAACACAGAGCTGAATAATATACAGCTCCTCTCCTAAGGGAAACGTGTAATCAAATACTTACAATTCAGGATGTAACGCAAAATTACAGTGCGTAGAAGCCTATAATACAGCATACAGGAGAAAGCAATTAATCTTACTTTGGTTGGGGAGGCAGAGCTTAGAGAAAGGCATATGTAAGAGATGGTATCTGTCTTGGATTGGAAGTGTAAATAGAACCAGTCAGGAATACAAGTGTACAAGTACATTCCGGGTGGAGAAAAGTAACAACAGCCAAAGTCGCCTGCTTCCAGTTTCCACTGCCTTTCCTATAGCCATGCATGTAGTAGGTGCTTGATCTATGGTCAACCACAAACCCACTGTTCATCCACTGTAGTGCTCTCTTGTCAATCACTTTACACCTTTAGCATCAATCCTCAGATAGGCATGGAAGAATTTCACCTAGGACAGAAGGTTAATAATAGATTGATACTTTATCTCATTTAAGCACCCATATGCCCAGATTAAATCTTAATTTTTCCCATAATTAATTTTTCTTCTCTTATCTGGTAGCTATTGATTTTTTTTTAAAAAAGCTTTCCCTAGATCTTTGTAGAAGTTGAATTATTACATACTTATCATATGAGCTAAGAAGACTCCTCGTGCCTTTAGCATTAGTGGGAACATGAACAGCATTTGCAGACTGGACAGACGACTGATCTTAAACTGATGATGATGTTAGTATTGCTAGCCAACCTGGAAATCTGGGAACATTTTGAATGTTTCTCTTCCTCCTAAGGAAGCTTTCCAGGAAGCCTGATAAAAGAAGTTAGCTCCATAATTAAGAGACCATCTCAGATGTAATCTCCTCAGAGTGACTTTCTATTACTACCCACTCACCATTTCCTTCATCCTTCATTCTTATCTTTTCCCAAAGCATTTATCATTCCCTGACATTATCTGTTTATTTTTTGTTCCTCTTTTCCCCAATAGATTAAAAATTCCTACAAGATCAGGAGCTGTTTTAGTGTTACTCACTGTTGAATCCCTAGTCCCTTAAAAAAATGCCCTTCATGCATAGTAGTCACTCATTAAATAAATCCTGAATAGGTATATGCTTATCTAAAATCCTTGTGTTCTCCTTTGTTGGCTTAACATGCTTGTCTAGTTGTCAGTGTCTTTTTCAGGGCTGCCATTCATTAGGTCAGGCATCGTGTCCCTCTTATTCTCTGTACCCACCTCTCACCATGTAGCAAATGCTTAACAACTACTGTTGAATTAATAAATCAATGAATGAATTAGTGAATCAAAATTGAAGACTTGCACCAGGTGACTTTAATCTCACCATCCTAGTCTCCCCAGTAGCATACTCACCATTAGCTTAGATACTTGTGTCAGCAAATTCCAGGAAAAAAACAGTTCAGTTTACTAGAATAGTCAGCCTTCTTATGACAGTTGTAACAATAGAACAAATGAAATGGCTAATGAGCAATAATCCTGTAACACTTGAAACAATAAGAAAAAAATCAGAAGGAAAAAATCCATGCATCAGTGACTGAGAACCTGATTGAAAAAGCTGCTACATATCAGTGAAATAGACAACCTTACAAGCCAAGAGATGTGGGCATCTGGTGAGAAGACAGCAGATACAGGGGGAGCCACCGAAAGGAAGACAGTGACCTGGAAAGCTCAGGGGAAGCCATAGGTGAAGTCCATTCCTGGATTCATGTTTGTCCTTTCCAATGGTAGGCATTCTACTCTAGGAAGTCACTTCCAACCATCAAAAACTTCTAGAGTAAAAGGGGGATAACTGTGGACATCACCTTCACCTAAAACCTACATCTTGCTCAGTAGACCATTGTGGGTGGGACAGTTGGTGAGCATCCTTGTTTTTAACAGTCAAAATTAGAAGAAATCTGCACTGGGGATATAGCTCAGTGGTAGAGCACTGGCCTAGCATGCATGAGGGCCAAGGTTTCATTCCCAGCACTGCAAATAAGTAAAATAACTGACTTTTGTAGATTAATTATTGCTGATGCCCTCGAATATCTTTCTACAACATGCAGACATCAATAATGATATTTGTATGGTACCCACGGGTGAACAGACGTGGCTGCCCCAACTCCCCCTTGAGGGCAGAGGAGTGCAGTATGTCAGGTGCACTTGGAGTGCATTTGTGATACAGTGCTTAGCCTTCACCTCTCTCTGCCCCCTTGGAAGTTCCGCACTGGCAGAACTCACAGAGTTCTCATCATGCTACATTCTTTTTGGTGGTGCTGGGATGGAACCTAGGGCCCAGTTCATGCTTAGCACAGCCTCCATTACTGTGCCACATCCCCAGTTCCTCCACCATGCTAGATTCTACAGATGGCCCAGAAATGCTTTTGAGCACTTACAATGAGCCAGGCCTTTTTCTTAAAGCAAGCGAAAAAACCCAACTAACACAAAGACCCCCTTTCTTTTTTTTTTTTTTTTATTGTAAACAAATGGGATACATGTTGTTTCTCTGTTTGTACATAGAGTAAAGGCATACCATTTGTGTAATCATAAATTTACATAGGGTAATGTTGGTTGATTCATCTGTTATTTTTTCCCTTCCCCCCACCCCTCCCATCCCTCTTTTCCCTCTATACAGTCCTTCCTTCCCCCATTCCTGCCCCCCTCCCTAACCCTAACTCTAACCCTAAAACTAACCCCTCCCATGCCCCATTATGTATCATCATCCACTTATCAGCGAGATCATTCTTCCTTTGTTTTTTTGAGATTGGCTTATCTCACTTAGCATGATATTCTCCAATTTCATCCATTTGCCTGCAAATGCCATAATTTTATCATTCTTTATGGCTGAGTAATATTCCATTGTATATATATGCCACAGTTTCTTTATCCATTCATCAACTGAAGGGCATCTAGGTTGGTTCCACAATCTGGCTATGGTGAATTAAGCAGCAATGAACATTGATGTGGCTGTATCTCTGTAGTATGCTGATTGTAAGTCCTTTGGGTATAGGCCAAGGAGTGGGATAGCTGAAGACCCCCTTTCTCATAAAGGTTACTTTCTGGTAAAGGGAGGCAGGAACAAACCAACCAACCTATGTCAGATGGCAATTGAGTGCTCTGGAGGTAAATACAGCAGGGCGAGCAGAATAGGAAGAGATGGTGATTGGGACCAAGAAGGCAGTGCTTCATGGAGAGAGGGGGTCAATGTCTGTCAGTTTCCTACTGCTGCTGCAAGAAGTTGCCACAAACTTAGTGGTGTAAATAACACAAATGTATGATCTTACAGTCTCAGAAGTCAGAAGTGTAAAATGGATCAGTAGAGCCGCATCCTGCTGGAGACTCTAGCGGAGAATCCATTTCCTCACCTTTTTCATTGGTGAAACATCTTCAAATCTTCCTTTGTTCGCTCTCATTCTCCTTATAAGGACTCTGTGGTTAATAGCACATGTATATGTCAGTAGACTCTTCCCATCACAACAGCGCTACTTTAGTCACAGCTGAAAAGTTTGTTTTGCTATGTAAGGTAAAATATTCCCAACTGTTAGGGATTAGGATGTTGTGTTAGTCTGTTTTCTGTTGATAATAACAATATCATGGACTTGATAAGCTAAAAAGAAAAGAGGCTTTCAACCTTATACTGGTTCACAGTTCTGGTCCAGGATCATGGGGCTGCATGTGGCAATGGACTATTGTCAACAGAGTCCTGAATTGGTTCAGGATCTCACATGGCAAGAGACAAGGAGCATGTGCATGTCCTTTCTGGTGTCTCTTCTGCTTCTTATAAAACTGAGAATTCAATCATGGGGCCTCCATCCTGATGACTTTAATCTTAATCATATCCCTACAGGCCCCACCTTTGAACACTGTAGTTGAATTCAATTTCCACCTTCTTGATACTTCACAAAGGGAATTAAAGTTCACATTGGATGTGGTTGTCTTTGGGGATATCATTCTACCTACCGAACCCAGGTAGGTAGGGCCCAACAGGCCATGTCAGGATTGCATGGATCATCTCATTCTATTCCCACAACATCCCAAGAGACTAGGGGCTATTATTTACCTAATGTTTAAGATTAAGAAACTGAGGCTCAGAAAAGTTAAGTGTAACTAGATCAAGGTTACACAACTTTCAAGTAGTAAAGCAGAGTTTCTGAACCAGACCATCTGATTCCAGAGCTTTCACACATGACCCTCCACCAAATCACATCACCATGCTTGGCAAATTGAAGAGCAAACAGTGAAGTGAATCTGACAATCCTAATTTAGAGAGTGAGAAGATCCCCCAGGGTGGAGAGAAAATATCAATATCCTTCTGAGTCATAGTTATAATCAGCAACCATGTGGACACGACCGAATGCATAGGAGGGCAGCTCTTCGAGTCTTGCTCCTTAATGACTCCCCAAATGACAACACAATTTAGGGCTGTAACAGTTAGGATTTAACCAAAATTAAGGCAGGAAACTTCTTTGTCCTTCAGGGTTGCTGTCAGTAAAATCGTAATACTAAGTTGCAAATGTCCTTTGCGATTGGAAAATAAGACAGATTTAGGCTAACAGATATTTTCAAAACAGAAAAATGGGACTTTGTGCCAACAGAAGGTACTTTGTATTAACAAAAGATTACTTCATTATAATAAGTTCCTCTGATACAGACAGGCATATTTTCTGATTTTGATTGACAACCTTCTTTGAAAAATACTGATTACCATGAGTGCCTTTATTTTGCCTTACATATACTCATTCTCTTTCTCTAAGCTCAGAGACTTTGCCATGTCCCTGGTAAAAGATGGGAAGTCTTGGGATGATTTTGCTTGTTGGATCCACATAAGGAAAATGGCATAAAAATGTTTCTCTAACTAGATTTCCTGAGAGGTTTCTGGAAAGAATAAAATGTTTCTGGAAGTTTCTTAATCACAGAGAAGTCTTTTTCCTCCTCTCTGAACCCCAATGCCCAATGAGTGCATGCATTTGGGGGATAGAGTCAGGTCGTGTGGTTGGCATTGTTAGATCAAACCAGTCATGTGGACTACTAATAAATTGAATGTTTATAGAAAATTGGGCAATTTAAAAGCATAGCTATGTGTTCCTTTTCAACCACCTTCTTAGTTGTTTAGAATTGTTAAGTGTGTGAGTTGATTCTTTAGTTTCTAGTATTCACGGCTCCCACTCATGGCTTTGAAAATTCCTTTGTGACATCTATTTACAGTAGTCAGATTGAAAAGTTAAATGACATACATTAAGAAAAAAATGGGCTCCTGTGGCTATTTGTGCTTTTGTGTTCATGTCAAGAGTCGGAGATCCTAGAGGGACCTGCATTGTTAATGTAGCTCTGTGCTTGCAGGAATAACACATAGTACAGAATGTTAGAAATCATAATGGGTCCTCTGTGTGATCCATATCACAGCTCCCTGCTCTTCCATGCGATGCTTCCCACGTACTTCTGCACCCCCATTCCACATTCCTTCACACGTGCCCTAGCTCTGTGGAGAAGGAGATCCATGTCACCTCACTGTGACCTTCAACCTCTCTTGTCTCTTTTCCCTCTCCCTCCCTTGACCTTGGTGAGTGCTTTCTGAATACAGAGCTGTCAGCAAAGAACAGTAGACCTGAATGACCAGGACAAATCCAGGTCATATCTGAGAAATTTCTCACCAGGAAATTTTTGCATGCAGTCTCTGCAAGGCAAAGTTACATGATGGAGCAGGAAAACAGCACAGCGAGGGACCGAGAGGAAAATGGCCTTTTATGAAGTGGAAAGTAGAAAAATGTTTAGGTGTGGATATTCCATATTTGAAAATATTTAGTAATGTGGTTATTTTAAGTACAGTTTCTCAATTTGTAGTCACTGAAGCTACCAGAACATGCTTCATAACTTCAGGGACTTACATGACTTGTGCAAAAGCCTTATCTGTCTTGGGCATTCCATCCCAATGGATCTGGGATGGAAAAAAGACTGGTAATGACATCCAGAAGCAGTGAATTTGAACTTAAACTTTTCTGCTTACTAATTTCACGAACCTGGGCAGCTTGTACACCCTTTTGAACCTCAATGTCCATATAATAAAATGGGAATAATAATATGCTTTTTACTGGGCTGCTGTGAGACACAGATAAGATCATGCATGCAATCACTATATAAGCTGTAAAGTACTACACAAATACAATTTGTTGATATCAAGAAAAAACAAAATTGATGCACTAGCCTTGAAGTTATTCAATTTCTCTATTCTTTCTGAATGTGGCAAAATTTTTTTTTTTCAAAAGAGGTTTAGATATCTTGCAATAATTGGTGTCATGGGAAACCACCTCATTTATCAATATTATTTTCAGCAGATTGATAATAATTTAAAATTTTAGAAGTGATGCTACATATGATTAAAAAATCCTACTTAAAATATTTGTAAAATATATAAACTTTCAAAAATCTGGGCACTATTTTGGACAACTGACCAAAGAGGAAGTTTACTTGAGGTTGAATTGGGGTCTTCCTATCACAATCAGAGTTAGGTAGTTAGGTTTTTTTTTTTTTTTTTTTGTCTAAAAAAGACTGCTTCTTTATACAAAAGCTGATTTCTTTTAGACTAAGGCAACTCAGTAATTTTCCACAAGTTGTAATTTAAATGTAGCACAAAATATGGCACATGGCATGAGTAATATGCTAACTCAAAATGTTTTATGCTGTATAATGATCTCTGCCAAAATTCATGCTACAAATTAAATTTCAATTTTTTTGCATTATTGCTCTGTGAACATAGACCTTCCTCTTTTCTTGATTTATTCTTTCATTTGTATATTTCTTTCTCCTCTTTGCTCTTCTTCCCTCTCTCCCTTTTTCATTCAGCTCTTTTTTTTCCCCAGACCAGGAAAAGCAGAGTTGTCACATTCAACCAGATATACTGCATTAGCCAGTGTATAGGATCGTCTTAAATTATTTTGGTTGAACTCCTGGTTCTTAAAATTCTGGTCTCCAATAATTAAGATTCTCTAATAATGTACCTGGAACACTACAAGGTCATGTGTTCTGAAGAGAGGGGAACATAAGGGCATGTTTGAGAAAAGAACAAGAATTTTTAGTAAGAAAAAAATGGGGCCAGTGCAGTTATCTACTTGAGGTACCGAGTTAAATAAAAAAGAACTGAAAGACTGTTTGACATACTAGAAATACGTTCAGGTAATTTAGTAAACAAGACACGCTGGCATTGTAAATCGGTTGAGTGACCTTTGATGAGAATTAAAAGGCCATACATAGCCTTAATTGAATCTTTTTCACTTTCTCAGTCTGATAAATTTGTGAAAAGATAGAGGCATATGTAGCCTACATCTTTACCCTTGATATGATTGTGATTTTCTGAGTTTTCCCATTAATTAGAGTGATTTTCTCCACATGCTCAAATTGTTAGAGTATGAATAAGAAAAATGTCTTAATGACATGATTTATTGCAAGAGCACAAAATGTTCAGGAATAGTTAGAAAAGACCTTTTGTATTTTTTTTTTCTGTTTTCATGACCAAGCTTTCAGAAGAATAGATGGATGAATATTTCAAATTAGTTTTCCTAAGGCTAGGAAACCTCGGTGGCATTTCAGTTGCTTCTGCATTTCCGGTTCCTGAAATAGTATATGCTATCTGTCCTCCACATACACATAACTGGAGTATAAATTTGATTTTTATATTGCTTGGGACCCAGCTTTAACATCTAAGGATTTTTATATTCTTCTCATATCTTTGAATTTAATTTTTAAAAAATCAAATTTAATCAGGCTTAGAAATGAATACAGTAACATCTTCACCTAGATTTATATCTTCCTTTTTTGCTCCTTGCAATAATAAAAAAAGCCCTTTCTTTTACTTGCTATAAAGAATATTATCAACTAGGTTTTCATTTGAGAATCCTAATCTTTACTGAATCTTTCATAAATAACATACATATAAAGAGATTTTAGTAGAAAATATTTATTCAACCTTAAATAGAAGCACATTCCATTGTTTATAGTGAAATCTTTTTGCAATGACTAATAGAATGCATAAGTTAATGTAGCAAGTGTTAACTGAAATATTAAGATCATAAAGGATATTTAAAAATACACATAGACCTTTGTTTAATATGAAAAATCTGTGCTTTTGTTGAGTTGGCCATATAATATATGTCATATATTGAGCAAATAAAAGTATGGCTACATCAAATTTTGGACATATTTTCCTAGCGTATATTGGTTACATCAAGAGCTAGGAACTGTGTCTTAAGTGGTTTTTGGTACCAAATGATTTAGTGCAATAGTTTTCTGGTCACTTTGCTTGATGAGTGGCTCTGCCTGAATTTTCATGCTTCCATCTGAATTTCAGCTACATCCTCTATCTTCTTCCTGATTCTAGAAATTATGTTTGCTCTTTTCTCTTTTACTCCTGCTGTCCCTTTCTGGTACCTGCCACAACTCTTTTGGTGTTGGCTCCAACTTGCCTCAAGAAAATGAAACTGCTGGCTTGAATCCAGGAGTGGCCCTCTCCATGGCTTCTGTCCCCGCTCTGAATTGCAGGCATCTCTGCGTCAGGAGTAAGACTAGAACTAAGATGGACTGACTAGCAGCAGCAGCAGCAGCAGCAGCAACAGCAATATATGTGAGAAACCAGGTTCTCTGAGCATCTTTCCTTTAGAAGTTTTGTGGCTTGTCGTGTAGCTTTTGAGAGCCTCACCCCCAGAGTTAGGCAAGCGTCACCACACTCATTAAACAACATGCTCCATTAAAGGGTAACCTTCAATCAAAAGCAAGTTTGTCATGCATTGACAATGTCATGATGGATATTGTGTTACATGAAAAGAGTTTATGAGCTCCAGATAAAATACATCTGCTCCCTTTTCAACTCAGAGAGACTTCACCATTTAAATACTTGTTTGTTTGGCAAATTGATGCTCTCATTTTCACAAGAAAATAAGACTTTAAAATGTTACAGATATTAGGCAAAAACTATCAGAAGTGAGAATGTCTCTGTATGAATATTTAACTTTAGACCGAGGCACCCACCATTTTCTCCATGAAATTGAATTTTTAAGTTGAACTTGTCTATTTTTTTAAAGAAAGTTAAATACAACGAATGGACAGAGCTTGACCTAATTGACAGCTGTTTGTTTATTCAAAGCTTTCAATCTCTCCCTTTTCGTTTACCTTTCTTTCTCTTTTCTAAAATATCCTCCTCATTCTTGGCAAGTTTCTGCAGCTGCTCCCACCTCTGCATCCTGCCTTGTCCCCTCATTAAAACCTTTCTCTAGGCAGCCAACCGTGGTCTCCCAGATGATATGGGATACCCTTCAGGTAATTTTCAAGCTTTTTTTTTTCCTGAAGACTTTTGGGGTTCCATCTTATTTCCTCTTCTCTCCTTACACTACAGTTTCCTTGCATGCCTATAACATCGAACATCACCTAAATATCCTCGACTCCCACATTTAATAGATTTGGTCCAAACCTCTTTCTCAAGTTCCCAGCTTTCGTTTCCATTTGCTTATCTCTGCTTAAATAGCCCAGAGTGATAGCGTCTCATTCAGAATTCATCATCTTCTATAGTGATCCATGCACTGCCCCCATTAATCCTCTTTAGAATATCTTATCTTCTAAGGGACACTTTCTTAAGCCAACTGCCCAAACCAGAGATTTACAATTTCTCCTTTACAGCCCACATCTTGTTAATGCCTGCCTTCCATTTGACCCTGCCTCCTGAATGATTTTTATTTCAGCCTCAGATGTTCATTTCCACACTCACTTGTATGATTCATGTCCACGCAAATGGCATCATTTGCATGTCCATAGTAATTGTCCATTTTCTGATTTCTCTACTTTGAACCTTATCTCACTATCCTTCTTGAAACTGCTGAGGCAACATTTCAAGTGTAAAAATCAGCACTTTCCTGACATGCGCAAGGTCCTGGGTTCTATTTGCAATAACACACACACACACACACACACACACACACACACACAAAGGTCAAGTGTAAAAATCACCAGTCCCAATTACTACAATAGCCTATGATTTCCTTCAGATAAGATATGGGGGTAGGCAGGATAGCAGAGTGAAGCAGACATTATCACCTCATGTACATGTATGACTGCATGACTGATGTGATCCTGCAAGATGTATAATCAGAAAAATGAGAGATCACACTCCATTTATGTATGAGCTATCAAAATGTGTAAGGGCATTCTACTGTCGTGTGCAAACTAATTAGAATAAATTTTTAAAAATTAGAAAAATACCTGGAGTGTTTTGCTTGATAAAACTTTCCATGATCAGGCCCCTGTCCAGCCTCCATTCCCACCTGCTTTTACCCCTTCAGGGCCTTATATTCTAGGAATACTAATCAGCTTCTAGTCCCCCAAACACCCCATGATTTGTGTACTGCTAGGCTGGGTACATGCTGTTCCTTGCCTGGCATACCTGCCACATTTTTCTGCTCATTTTTCAAGTCTGTTAGGCCTCATCTTTATGTGAAGTTTTTACCCATTACACAAGCTTTCAATGTACTTATCTCTTACTTTCAGAGGACCTCTTCCTTCCTTCCTTCCTTTCTCTCCCCCACCCCCTCTCTCTCCTTCTCTCTCTCTCTCTCTCTGTCTTTCTCTCTCTCTTTCTACAGGGATTGAACCCAGGGGGCCCTTAACCATTGAGCAACAACCCCAGCCCTTTTTGTTTTGTTTTGTTTAGAGACAGGGTTTCACTAAGTTGCTGACAGCCTCTCTAAGTTGCTGAGGCTGGCTTTGAACTCACATCTTCCTGCCTCAGTCTCCCAAAACATGGGATTACAGAGGTGCACCAGTGTGCCCAGCATTTGCCCTTTCTATGAGAGTGTAACATTCTTGGAGACAATGTTTTTCCAACTACGTGTCTGTATTGCACACAAGTATCTAACATATAGTAAGAACTCAGTAAACATTTGCTGATCAATAAAAAAATTTGAATGAGTAAAATTACTAAAACAGAGACTTTAAAGATATATGATGTCAAAAATGCTTGCATGCATCTTTTTCTGTTTCTTCCTATCTTCATTCTGCACAGACACATCATTAATTAAATTCTGGGTGCATGACAAGCCTTATAGAGTATGATTATATTCCTATCTAAGATAAAGATAAAAATATTTGCATATAAATGAGACAAGACTGGCCTCAGAGAAGTACTCTCTCTCAATACTCCAAATAACCTCCATTACCTGTTGGGAAATAAATGAAAATGAGTCCACAGCAGTAATGGGTTTTCAGGTCAATTTTCCAAGCAAGAGCTCATTTATAGTTGAAAGTAAATATGCTTGCATAGCTTGTGAAATCAGCAATTGCATATGTGTACACATGCACTGAGGATGAGCTCACATCTCATTCAGGATCTGTGAAGTTTGAAATGAGCCCTGAGTAGAAGCAAGACATCTGTGGCTCCACAAATTCCATTTGCTCAAATTAACAAGCAAATTCTTAAGTTTCTAAATAATTTGAGTTATGAAGATACTTCATATTATGAAGATACTTCATATTTGAAGCATTTGCTTTTGTATCTAAATAGAAAAATACTTCTTAACTCTACAAATTGAAGCATAAGGTATGAAAGCTGAAAAATGCCTTCATCCTTTTTTTGGTTTTAATTCTGTCTCTTCCCTTCTTCCTTCATTCCCTTATTAAGGCTTTTCAATTCCCTTCTAAAGTTGCAGGTGGCAGAATGTGAGGACTTACTATGTGCCAGGTTCAAGGCTAAATATGGTCATTTGAATAGAATTGAATCCTTTCCCCAACCCAGTGAAATGGATATTATTATTATCATTTCCAAGAAACAGAAAAGGAAACTGATGCAGGCAGAAGATAAATCATGCAACTCATAGTTGGTGTGTTAGTCAGCTCTTCTGCTGCTGTGACTAAATGACATGACCAGCACAACTGTAGAGGAGGAAGAGTTTATTTGAGGGCTCATGGTCGGGACAACATGGTGGAAGAGTGTGGCAGAGAGAAGTGGCTTATTTGGTGATCAAAAAGCAGAGACAGAATCCACTCATTAGATACAAATACATACCCAAAGCCATGCTCCAATTCCCACCTCCTCCAGCCACACCCTATCACTTTGGTTACCTTTCAGTTAATCTCTATCAGAGGATTGATTCACTGATTGGGTTAAGACTCACAACCCAATCATTTCTCCTCTGAACCTTCTTGCATTGTCTCACATGTGAACTTTTGGGGGACACCTCACATTCAAACTATAATAGTTGGTAAAGTCAGGACTTGAGTCCAGGTCTGATTCCAAAACTTGGCCTCATTTCATCTCATCCAAAGCATGAGTATGTGAGATAAAATGACTCTAGCTCCTTTCGAACCACCTCACATTCTGCTTAACAAGAATTCCATGCGCTCCATTATCATTCCATTGTCTTTTATGCGTACTTCATAAAGTAGGCAGGTTTACAATTAGCAATGGTGATTACAGTTTGTGAGATGAAATAACTGGTTCATGCACCAAAGATAATGAGGCACACAAGAAGGGGAGTTTTCTACTTCCTGATCACATTATCGAGAAAGAAAAGAAAATGAATTCCAAGAAAACGAAGAAATTTCAGGTAAAGGCACATTGACAAAATTTTTTTAACAGACAAAATGGTAAGTATTTCAGATTTTGTAGCAGCTTTGTGGTCTCTGTTGCAATTCAACTCTGCTGCTGTAGAATGGAATTATCCATAGAAATATGTAAACAAATGAGTGTAGCTATGTTCCAATAAAACTTTATTTTAAAAAAAGGTGAAAGGCCTGATTTGGCTCATTGGCTATAGTTTGTTGGCCCCTGTCTTAAAGCATTCAGGTATATTCCTTACATTTTTTAAAATCAATCCAGGTATTTGTTATTATCTGTATGATTACCAAAATGTAGATAAACTATAGAAGATCAACAGCATTGTAGGGCTATTAAGACATTTTTGTACTACATAGCAATAACTCCACTATTTAAACTAGATGGTACAAGAGTTCAAAAGGAGTTGATCTACTTAAACTCTCCAAGCAGACTTTTAATTTATGGCATCAAACTGTGAAGTCTTTTGATAGCTATGGAACTGTGTTCATATAATCTGGAATTGCAATCTTAGTTGAGAAGATTTAGATTCAGACTCAAATACAGATAATGCAAACATGGGCACTATAAATCTGTACACTGAAACCAAGAAGTGAAAGGAGGCAATGCTTTATTGTCCAAACTGAAAAACAGTGCATTTTTTTTTTTTACTCCCAAAATATTAAAAACAAGGAAAACTATAGCCCTACATTCCAATTTCAATTTCATGGCTCTTTATAAAGTTTTGCTTCCTATGAAAAAAGGGCAAGCCAATTTTAAGGTGTTAGTTATTTTTAGGTAGATGTCCAATAGCAGAATTCTATGGAAATGAAGCCTTTGAGTTGGCAACTCTTCTCTCTCTTCCTGGATGTGTGCACAAATTCTTAAATCTCTCTGTACACTTTATGTCACAGGCCTGGTAACTTCTCAATAAATGTTTACAAAAATGATATGTCTCTTTCCCTTGACTTCCTCTATCTTAAGAAGTGGTCTTTGTTTTGCTAAAAATAAAATTGAAACTGAATCTTGGATGTTGAATTCTAGCACTGACTTAAATAGTAAGTCAAAAGGCTTTTATCCAGTTGTGGTGGCACACTTCAGTTGGGAAGCTAGGGTGGGAGGATCACAAGCTCAAGGCCAGCCTGGACAACTTAGCCTAAACATAAAAGTTTTAAGAAGACTGGGGATGTAGCTCAGTAGTAGAGCAACCCTGGGTTCACTTCTTATGACCACACACACACATGCACACGCACACTCACAAAAGACTTAGCTATTTCAAATAAACAATCCTAGAGACCACGAATAGCTTTCTTGTGCTATCATTCATTACCAGTTAGTCTTTTTCTCTGGCCTTTCGCTACAGAAAAAAAACAAAAATGAAATTCTCTTCTTATGACATTTTGGTATCATTAAAGTAATTTGCATATTAACCTACTACACTATACATGTTTAAAGGAAACATGTTGCCCGTGTGTGCATCTTTTGTGTGTGTGTGTGTGTGTGTGTGTGTGTGTGTGTGTGAGAGAGAGAGAGAGAGAGAGAGCGAGAGAGAGAGAGGAAGGTGCTGTTTCTTGGCTCACATTTAGATTAACTAGGTGATGCCATACATTGTTCTAACAGTTCATACCAATTTACCCTCAGCAGTGAATGAGAATTTTCCTGGCTCTGCAACCTCTCTAACATTTGGAATGGTTACATTTTAAAGTATGTTTTCAAGAGTATGGGTTTGAAATAGATTCATTGTAGTTTTAATTTGCATTTTTGCATTTCTCTTATTCCTTAATGAGATATATGTCTTATATTACACACAAATATAATGCAAATGTCATATATGACATCAAGTAAATGTCTTATATAAGATACTTATATTTCTTCAGATGAGAAATGCCCATCAAAACCATTTTGCTAATTTTGCTCCAATTAATTACTTATCTTTTACTAACTATTCTGTTGAGAATTTAAAAAAAATACATTTTATGTATCATAATCTTTTTCAGATTATAGATATTGAAAATATCTTCTATAGTTTGTGATTTATCTTCACCCTCTTTGTTGATGTCCTTTGATGAATTGAGTTCTTAATTATAAGGCTATCAAATTTTTCAATCTTCTTTGTATTGATTTATCTTTCTTACTAAAGACTTAAACATATTTGGTATTATTGGAAATCTTTCCCTCCCTTAAGTTAATAAAAATTATTTTAATAATCTTTTGTAAGTTTTACCATTTTGATATTTGTATTTAGGTTTTTAATCCACCCTGAATTGTTATTTATAGTATGAAGGAAGTATACAATTCCATTTTTCCATTTGGATAATTTGTTGTTCCTGCCTTATAGTATACATCGGTTGTTACCACTGATGTGCTAAGCCTGCTTTATCACAAATGGAAGGTTTATGTATTGGTTTATTTCTAGCCTTTCTATTCTTTTCCAACTATGGTACAATATCACAGTAAGAATTACTAAACTTCATACTGAGGTTTTATATGATGGGTGAAATTACTGATCCTTTCCTATATCTGAAAGGTAAGTCCTCCCACCTTGTTCCTTTTTTTGTGTCTAGGAATATTTAGCTATTCTTCATGCTTTACTCTTTCAAATTCATGTTAAAATAAGCTTATCAATTTCCAGAACAGTCCTATAGAGATTTGGGTCAGAATTCCATTGCATGCAAATTTGAGAACAAACAATACCTTGAGGTGCAGCATCTATTTCCTACGACTCTGACACTTGACACGGTTCTGTTGGAGTAGAGGATTCAACACTTGACACGGTTCTGTTGAAAGGCCATCCTCCCTCTTGGGGGCCATAGGCATGGCATGTCTCCATGTGCAGTTGCTTTTAATATTAATAATCAATATATCCTTAGATTCAGATTATAGAGAATACTGGGAAGATTTCTTGGTGCTGGGACACAAAATAATACAATAAAGTTTAATATTAATACTTAGATGAAATTATAAATAAGCAATTATGATTTGTTCAAATTTTAAGGAGCCTGTGATTTCTTTTAGTATATAAATTCTCTAAAAGTTATATATAGGTATATGAGAGTGTATTCCTCTGTGCTTTGATGTGGTATTTGGTATTCATTGCTTTCTTAGTGTTTATGATTTAGTTTAAGGATATTTCTCCCACTTAATAAATAAATAGGTTAATCATAAGTACAATTTGTATTCTTCCTATGTCTAGTTAGAGTTTTAGTCCATCATTGAGTATATGAAATACAATAAATATTAATCATAACCTGATTCCTCTATTCTCTGTTAGTAATAACAAAAACATTCCATTGTTAATAACTAACATTAGAGTTCTTGGAAGGGGTAACTTCTATAGAAACTTAATGACGTATTCTTTCAGGGATATGAAAACTAAACGGAGCATGGTGCCCTCTACCTTGCTGGGAACTGGATTTATTTTTTAATTTAAGCTATCATACAGTAAAAACATGTTTCTTGAATAAGATCATTAATTATACTCTTGAAGATTTTTTACTTACTATTTACTTGTATTAACCATGAAACGATGCAATCAATACCAAATAAAAAACATACAAAAAGACTCTGTGAACAATAAAGAGTCAGACTGGGCCTCAGAACACTTGGTGTCTCTGTGTGCTGTTTCTCCACCATGCTGAAGTCTCTCATCCACCTCGGACCCCCCACTGCTGCTAGGGCTGGACCCTGGTATTGAGGATGCTGTCTTTCTATTTAGGAGGACAGTATCCATAGCTCTGTTCATATATTTTATGTATTTCAGTAAAGTTTTACCATTTTTCCTCAAAAGGGCATTTCTTTCTCTTGCAATTCTAACTATATTGTTTTCCCTAGATACTTGATGTTTCGTCGCTATTGTAAATGGCATATTTTAAAAATTAGTCTTCTTACTAATTGCTACTGATGTATCAGAAATATATTTGACTTTTATACTTTCACCTTTATTTAGCAAACCTAATTTTAATTGTAATAATAGGATTCTAGTTATCTTTGGATTTTCATCATTGTTGCATGCCTTTCAATTCTTACATATTTATTTTATTTTTACATTTTTCTATCTGTCCTGGCAAAACTTCCAGTGTACAGTTGACTAAATGAGTGATAGTGATCTTCTATTATTTTTCCTGATTTGAAAGGAATTATTTTGCCTAAGTATGATTTTTGTGCTATGCTTTTGTATGCGACCTTTCTTAATCAATGTAATCCTATTCTATTTCCAGTTTGCAAAAGCAAAACAAAACAATTATTTTAAGGTTTGCTGAATTTTACTAAATTTTTTCTGCATCTAGTAGATGAACACATGGCTCATCTTCTCTAAGGTATAAATGAGGTGAATTACATAGATACTTTTGAATTGCATTTAAACTTTTAAAAATTACATGTAGTAAATGATACACTTTTTGATCTATGCAATTTATATATAATGAAATTCCATTTTGTGTATGTGTACTGGCCAATGAATTTTGACAAAAGTACCAAATCCACCATCACAGTGAAGATAAAAATTACAACTCTCCCCACCCATGGCCACCTCATACCCCTCCTTTGTCTTGTGATAACTCTTTATAGTCAAATCAATCTCACTCTTATTCCCTGGAAACCATAGATATGCACTCTGTTCCAATAAGTCTGCCTTTCCCAAAATCTCATATAAATGAAATCATACAACGTCTAGCCTGCTGAGTGTGACGTTTTTGGTTTTTGTTTAGCATGATGCTGTTTAGGGTTCTTCCACATTCTTGAATGTAAGAATAACTCCTTTCTTTTTACTGCTGAGTCATATGCCATTGTATGAACGTAACAGTGTATTTATCTATTGCTCAAGTGAAGGGTGTTTGTGTTGTCTCCATTTCCTAACAATTACAAAGGAAGCTGCTAGTGTACAGGTTTTGAAGTGAGTAGCAGTTCTCCTTTTACCTGGGTTAATGTCCAGTAGTGGGATGGCTGAGTTGAATGTAAGGGAAAACGCTGACTCCATAAAAGAGTTGGCAAGTCTTTTCTTCCTTCTATTCTCTAGAAGATGTTATGTGGAGCTGGTAGTCTTTAATTTTTTAATAGATTTCACCATGAACACAGTCTGTATCTGGATTATTTATTTTTAGTAAGATTGTCAACTATGAATTAAATTTCTTTAAGAGATACAGGACTATTTATTTTTGCTGGTGTTATGAGATGGAACCCAGAACCTTGTGCATACTAACCTGGTGCTCTTCTACTAAGCTACACCTCTAGCCTAATATCATTATATTTAAATTTTCCATAGACAGCATATACTTGATCTTTTTTTTAATTTTCAGTATGACAGTCTTTGTCTTTTATTTAGTGTGGACATGCCATTTACATTTAATGCAATTATCAATAAGCCGAACTTAGATCTACCTCTTTTTATTTTTTAACTAGTTAATTTTTATACTGGAAATTGAACCCAGTGGTACTTTACCACTAAACTACATCACCAACCTTTTTTTATTTTTCATTTTGAGACAAGTTTCTGAGGACCTCACTAAGTTGCCAAGGCTGGTCTTGAACTTGTGATCCTCCTACCTCAGCCTCCCAAGCTGTTGAGATTATAGACATGTGCCCCTGCTCCTGTCTTATTTTTAAAACTTTCCCCCCATATTTTATCTCCTTTTTAAAAATAAATGTTTATTTCCTGTGTTTTCTTTTTCTTCTACTTCCCATATCTGCGTTCTTTTGTATGAGGAGAATATTTCTTTATTTATTAATTAATTTATTTTTAGTACCCAGTGTAACTAACCCATTGTATTTTGACTGTAGTTCTTTATGTTTATTTACTGGTTGCTCCAGAGATTTCAATACACCTACTTATCTTTTCTTTGTTTATGCAGAGTTAATATTGTGTTATTTCAGTAAAACATAGAAGGCCTTTTTACTCTGTTTCTTTAAGTTACAGTTGTTACAAACACTCTATCTGAATATATTGAAATTCCTTTAGGTGATTTTGTAATATTCGATCTAAATAGTTTTAACTGTTTTCAAACAACGTAAGAGAAGAAATGTAGTCTATTATATTTACTCAGATATTTACGATTTCTATTACTTCCTGGTTTCTGAAGGAACAACTTTCCTCATTGTTTCACCTTAAATTTATAGAACATCATGCTAATATTTTTGTTAATAATTTTTGCAAAATTCTTAAAAGTCATGATCACACTTCCCTCCCAGCATTACTACTTTCGCTTCATTTATGTCCTCTTCAAAATTTTTCCTTTTGTACCAGCTCAGAGATGTTTTTCGATGACATATTTTTAAATAGTTTATACAGAACTTTGGATCTTTCAATTCAGAGGACTGAAGGGCATCTCATCTGTCAACCTGCCAGAAATAGCATCCATGTTTTTTATTTCATGTAATCTTGCCTCCTATTTTTATTTGACTCCTATTCATTTTATTAAGTAATAAAATATGACAAGCATTTTCTATATATATAATAGAAATGTTTCCTATTAATATAGCCATCTATAGCTTATAAGTAACTTTCATATTCATCCCAATAACCTTATTAGGCATGCAAGGCAAAAATTATCATTTCTATTTTAGAGAGAAGGAAATGGACTCATGGAGGTTTACTTAACTTGCCCAAAGTATGAACAAGGTGAAGTCAAATCTACTGTCCAGTTCTTATCCACCATGTTGCACCCAGGGTGAACAAATAGAAATTACATCCTATGGCAGAATCAGGTGAATTCAAGTAGAGAGGGCTTCTTGATACTGAAGTTTCTTAATATTGATTTTACCCATCTGCATTAGCTTCTTGTTCTACTGCTAAGTGACCATTCATTCAGTAAGGAATATTGGAGATCCTTGACTATGAAAAAACAATCACTTTTATTTAGTAACTAGTCTCAAATAGGAGTTTCTTTGTTCAACAGTCTTGATAATTGTGTTCAAAACGTTAAAGACTTGAGAGAAGAAGAGTTAGATATACAGAGATTGCTTTTGATTCTGAAATACCAATCAGTGAAAGGTGCTGGCTTTACTTCAAGGCTTGTTTTTGTTGATGCTCATGTTCAAAATATTATTTGTAAGTCATTATTCTAATAATTTTTACATAAGATGGATTATTCTATCCTTTCCTATTCTGATAATTCTACTATACTAACCTGTTTTAAAATTGAAATAATGTATATGTATTTTTTTTTAAAAAATTCAATATAATACCCATGCAAAGGAAAAAAAAAGTACTATTAAGCATAGGCTGATACCTCTAATGATCTCTTGTTGATTTAGTGATAGTGTGATTTTCTTCATCATATTCATAAAATATATTTTAATATCTGGAAGAGTCAGTTTGATAGGTGCAGTGCAGATCCATATTTTATTTGGTATTAATTTATCATGTGTCATGAGATTTTGAATATAGCTGAATGAATTAGTATATATCATTAAAAAAGACATTTGGTTAAAATTTTTATTTCCAGTTTAATTAGTTCTTTCATGTATTTCTTAAGTCTATTTTCTTAATGATACCTAGAAATCTTCCTGTGATTCTTTTTTTAAAATTTGTTCTTTTTAGTTATACATGACAGTGGAATGTATTTTGACATATCATACATACGTGGAGTATAACTTCCCATTTTTGTGGTTATACATGATGAGGAGTTACACTGGTTATGTATTCATATACGAATATAGGAAAGTTATGTCCAATTCATTCTATTGTCTTTCACATTCTCATTTCCCCCCCTTCCCTCCACTCCACCCTGTCCAATCTGGTGAACCTCCCATTCTCTGCCCCCCACCTATTGTGAGTCAGTATTGGCATGTCAGAGAGAACATTTGGCCTTTTTTTGGGGGGGATTGGCTTATTTTACTTAGCATGATAGCTTCCAGTTTCATCCATTTACCACTAAATGCCATTCAATCTTCTTTATGGGTAATATTCCATTGAGTATATGTATTACATTTTCTTTATCCATTTCTTTGTTGAAGGGCACATAGGCTGATTCCATAGCTTAGGTATTGTGATTTGAGCTGCTATAAACATTGATGTGGTTGCATCACTAATGTATGTTGATTTTAAGTCCTCTGGGTATATGCTGAGGAGTAGGATAACTGGGTCAAATGGTGGTTCCATTCCAAGTTTTCTGAGGAATCTCCATATTGATTTCGAGAGGAGTTGTACCAATTTGCAGTTCCACCAGTAATGTATGAGTGTGCCTTTTCCCCCACATCCTTGTCAACATTTATGGTTACTTGTATTCTTGACAATTGCCATTATGATTGGAGTGAGATGAAAATTAAAATGTGGTTTTAATTTGCATTTCTCTAATTGCTAATGATGTTGAGCATTTTTTCATATATTTGTTCACTGCTTGTATTTATTCTGTGAAGTATCTGTTCAGTTCCCTTGCCCATTTATTGATTGGGTTATTTATTTATTTATTTTTTTGGTGTTAAGTTTTTTGATTTCTTAGTATATCCTGGAGATTAGTGCTTTATCTGAGGTGTAGGTAGCAAAGATTTTCTCCCATTCTGTATGCTCTCTCTTCATGTTATTGCTTTTTTCCTTTGCTGTAAAGAAGATTTTTAGTTTGACACATTTCCATTTATTGATTCTTGATTTTATTTTCTGCACTTTAGGAGTCTTGCAAAGGAATTTGGTTCCTAAGACAACATGATGGAGAGTTGGGTCTACTTTTTCTTCTAGTAGTTGCAGGGTCTCTGGTTTAATGCCTAGGTCCTTGATCCACTTTGAGTTGAGTTTTGTGCAGGGTGAGAGGTTGGGGTCTAATTTCATTTTGTTACATATGGATTTCCAATTTTTCCAGTACCATTTGTCAAAGAGGCTATCTTCTATCCAGTATATATTTTTGGCATCTTTGTCTAATATGAGGTAACTGTATTTTTGTCTCTGTGTCTTATCTTCTGTACCATTGGTCTTCAAGTCTATTTTGGTGCTATCACCATGCTGTTTTTGTTACTATAGCTCTGTAGTAAAATTTAAGGTCTGGTATTGTGATGCCTCCTGCTTCTCTTTTCTCACTGAGGATTGCTTTAGCTATTCTGGGCCTCCTATTTGTCCTGTGGATCTTGACCCAGCTCTATTACTAAGATTGGACTCTGTGTAACTTAGTGTCTAATATACAATCATACTATTCCATTGTTGTAAATCTTTCTCCAAGTTCCTATTCTAACACATTTCAACAATTCCTATAATCGTATAATTCCACAAACACCCACTGTCTCCCCAATGGGACACCATTCATGTGTCTACCCAGTTAATTCAGCCATCTCTAAGCCCATGATATCCATTTAATATTCATTATTTTCAATCAGGTCTTAATGTGCTCTCTTGTGACCCCTGTTCCAAATAAGAAATTTAGTCGTCCCTAACATATTCAATATACGAATGGAAGACGTACTGTTTATTAACCAGAGTTCTCCAGAGAAACAGATCACAGGCTATGTAAGATGAGATTTATTACTGAAATTGGCTCACATAATTATGGTGACTAAGAAGTCCCATGATATGCCATTTATAAGCTAGAGAATCAGGAAAACCTGAAGTCAAAGGCATAAGAACCAGGGTAGGGGGGAACACTGATATAAATTTGAGGACCTGAAGGCCCAGAAACCAGAAGCTCTTGTATCCAAGGGCAGAGGATGGATGTCCCAGTTTAATAAGAGAAAAAAATATTCCTCATTCCTTTATGATTTTGTTCTACCTGGGCCTTTAAGGGATTGAATGATCCACATTGAGAGCAAATCTTCCTTAGTCTACTGATTTGCATATGAATGTCTTCTAGAAATTGCCTCACAGACACACCTGAAAGTAAGGTTTTAACAGGTATCTTAATTCACGAAGACTATCTTCCACACGCAGTCTGTCCTCTCCAGCTCTGTCAGCTGGGACAAAGAGCATGGAGGGGCAGAGGTGTAAGGGCTTGGACCAGAAGGGGGACAAGTCCTCCTTTCCTTTGACATTGGGGATAACTTGTCGAAAGACCACAACTAACAATAAAGGAGTCTAGCTGTCACCTGAAGGAAGGGGAGCCAATTCTGGCGTACACGCAGGAGTCTTTGCCCCGGTCTGTACGTCCTTAGCAGTGTTCTTTCTGTTGGTAGTGATAGAGATGAAGAATGGCTCTAGGCAGTGAGTAATCTTGGATTCCTTTTCAGATAGGCTTGTTTTTGCATTTTGTTTATTTACTTTGAGATGATGGTCATGACAATAGAACCTTCTTAAAATTCTAGGGCTCTGCCTGCTTAGGAATTCCTTTCATTAGTAACTGATACCAGTAACTTGTCCCATCAAGAAGTTCGAATTGGGAGCCCTGCCCCTTCACGGTGTCAGTGTTTTGGGTAACTCTTGTGGGGGCACTGCCCAGCCTCCTACACCTCCTTTTGCAGGATCTTGCTTGGGTCTCTGCATGGTGGGTTATGTGATGAAAAGTTTGTGTAAATTTGGCTCTGTCCCCAATACTCCCACTGGGCTTCATCATCTGGGGAAAGGAGGATGGCCTTTGTGAGGTAGAAATGATTTGGGACATTTAGAGAATCTGGCTTCTCCATTTCGTGTGCACGATGACTGGATTTTGGTTCAGTGAGCTGTGTTTTGAAATCCAGAGCATGCCAGGGGCAGAATAGCCTCTCCTTATAAAGTCGTGTTGAACTCCTGCTCCACTTTCAGATGGTTCTGTTTGGGTCACATATTTTTTCCTCTTGCAACACTTTACTGGAAGTTGCAAAAAAATAGCCAATGATTCCAAAATCCTGCTTTCTTTCTATCAAGTCCCATAAAATTCCAAGCTCAGTAACAATAGGCGTATGATCTGAAAACCAGTCAGTAACCTTCAAGTATTAACTAATTACTTTGCCACTCAGTTTGCTAACACCAGATGGAGAAAACCTCTCTGCCCCTCTGTGCCCCTACACAGTCAATTCCACATTTTATATCTGTCCCTTGTAATACCTGTGTTCTAGTTACCTGTTTTGGCACCAGTTAGGGCTCTGTTGGTTTTCAATGGCACAAACCTCAACCCAAGTAGCTAAAAAAAAAAAAAAAAAAAAGAAACGAACGAAATATGCAGATTCACTGGAGAGCAGTACTGTTTCAATAGAAATATAATTTGAGTCTCATATATAATACAAACATTTCAGATGCCACATGAAAAAGCAACAAATAGACAAAATTAATTTTAATGTCTAGTTCAAACTAACATGGGATATATTTCAACATGTATTCATTTTGAAAATCATTACTGACCTATTTTACATTTTTGTGCTAGATTTGAAACCTGGTATTATTTTATACATACAGAGCAATTTAATTTGGACTAGTCACATTTCAAGTGCTCAATACTACATGTGGCCTGTGGTTACATTAGGGTGGCTCTCAGAATTGAAGGAGTTACTGAACAACCACCTCTCCTGTATGATGGCTTCATGTGAATACACTTCTTTTAAATTTTTTAAAATTTTATTTGTTCTAATTAGTTGTACATGACAATAGAAGGTATTTATATATTTCAATAGATCATACATAAATAGAGTGTCACCTCTCATTTTCTGATTATATATATTACAGGATCACATCAGTCATGCAGTCATATATGTACATGAGTACAGGGGAAGGAGTGATAGTAGTGTTTGTACACTCATAATTTGCTTTCCTAGTGTTCCTGGACATGTGGTCACCACCCTTTCTGGACTCAAACATTCTTGACTTCATCATCGGAGGGAAGAAACCTCTTCTTTATCTCCCTATCATGATTCTCATAAATAACCCTGATCTTGTACAAAAAATCTTTTGGGAGAAATTCTGTGTCCTTTCCACATCAATCAGGTGGCTTGTTGAGGTTAACTTGGAATAGGAGGTGGGATTCTGTATTTAACAACTTCCAATAAAACTTTATGGCTATAGTGAGGAAGGAAGAACTCTCCAGAAGAGGAAATGGAAGAGGAAAAGAGGTGCTGAAAATAATAAATCATATTACCATAACTAAGGAAAAATGACTAACTATGCAGGTACAGTGACTACTTATTCCTGAACGAACTGAGCACTTGAATACAAATAATATGCTCTCTCTATATATTATATATATTATATGCCTGCTATGTAAATATTTTAGTAAGCAGGTTCAAAAAGTTAGGAAAATGAAATGATAGCTTCATTTAAGGATTGCTCATTAATCAATTTATTATTCACACTTATTTTTGTTCCTTTGTTAAATAATAATCAGGAAGTATAATACATTGATTTAGCAGTTTAATATTAAATCATACAATGTTATTTTCCTAACTGGGAATGAATGTGTGGAATGTCTGAATTAAAAGAAAAAAAAAAACTGTCAGGAATCAATAGCCTGTTTTTTTTTTAGAATACAATCATGATAATTGTTTTACACAATGACAAGATGACAGAATCCCATAAGTCTCTGATAAACAAGAGACCCTACTGGTTCCAGAGCCTTACCAATTACTGTCATTTCACAAAATCCTTGCTGGAAAGATTGACTGATATGTAAGTAAACCCACAGATCCTTTTCAGATAGAGACACAGAACAGAAGCTGCTCTGGCTGCTCTGGCAAGTGATCATTTTCAGGTTAAGGATGATGACTATTTATTTTCATCTGCTGGGACCCATCAGTAGCTTTCAACACCATAACTATATGATAATGTTCCTCTTAAGTGTTCTGGCTAATGTAAAGGAGCCAGCTATCTCCAGGGTAAATGCAGTTCTAATAGACTGTAGCTGCAGACATTCCTGAACTTGGTCTAAACTGGGACTGTCTACAGGGAATGTCTTGATAATTAATGGAACTGAAAAAAAAAAAAAAACATAATTCCGCCCCCCCCCCCCCCCCCCCCAGTTCTTCCTGTGTCTTCCCCCTTGTGCTGGAAAGTCCAAAGCAAAGCTTGTCCACTACATCCTGTCTCCATCACTAAACCAGCAGTTCTCTCAGTTAATAGTATGTCCCAGCAGCCTGGTAGGTTTAGCTTATAAAAAAATGTCAAACTGTTTTCCAAAGTGTTTGTACCATTTCCCACTCCTACCAGCAAAGCACAAAAGTTCCAGTTACTTCATGTCCTCTCAAACAATCTGTAATTTCAGGTTTTTAAAATTTTAGTTATTTCTGTAAGTGTGTAGTCATATTTCATTGTAATTTTAATTTGCACTTCCTCAATAACTTAATGATGTTGGCATCTTTTTATTTACTAATTTGTCTTCCATATATCTTTTTTTTTGTGGTGGTGGTATCTAAATCTTTTTTTTCCAATTTTATTTGGATTGTTTATCTTTTTATGATTGTATTGTAAAAATTCTTCATATATTCTGAGATGTATTTTTGCAAATATTTTTAGCTTGCCTTTTCATTTTCTTAAAAGTATCCTTTGAAAAGGAAGTGTTTTAAATTTCAATAAAGTCCAACTTAGATATTTTGTTTTTTTAAAAAATTATATCACAACCAGATAGTTGATGGTTAAAAATTTGTCTCCTGTGGTCCCAACTCTAGACAGTTTGAATATTTTTTAGGAACATGGATGTTTTGTAAGCCCTGTAGGTGATTCTAATATGGATCACATTTTAAGAAAATCCATTTGAATTCATAAATTGTATCTCTCTCTCTAATCTCCATTCTGATCTTATATGGAGGATTTAAATAAGATGATATGAAATAAAATTTTCTTAACATCAGGCTCCTTCTCAAAACTTTTTAAATCCAGGGAGTCCCAGGGAAGGAAGACTTTGGAGCTTTGGAGGAGCCCCATTGTCTGTGAACCTCCTGAGATGGTACTCAACATTTTGTACACATCTGCACCTTTCTAGAGCAATGTATCCACAGCTTTTATAAGATTCTTGAAATTCTCAAGCACCGAATTAATAGCTCCCATTCATTTAAGTATAAATTCTGAACTTGACCTGTGAGACATGCAGAAAACTATCTTAAATTACTTTTCTTGTTTTACTCCCATTCTTTTGCATATATTCCCATCTGTGGTCAGAGACCATGACTGTTTCCTGATTATGTTCTTACTTCTGTACTTTCACCCATGCTGTTTCTTCTTCCTGGAAGGTCACCTTTCACTGAAATCCACAATCATCCATTTATCCATTTTAAATTCCATCCAATCTCTTTGAAAGAAACCCTCCCATGGGTTACAATTGTCTTTTCTTCTAAGACCCCAAAGCATTTTCCTTGAATCTTTTTTTTTTTTTTAGTTATTTGCTTATTTTGTATTTCTTTCTAAGTATAGGAGAATTGTTTCTTAATTGTCTCTGTAACCATTCCTATTTCCAGTCCTGTACTTAGTGTAGTACTTCCCACATAAAATACTAAATAAAAATTCGTTAAGTTAAACTAAAAGTAGTCACTTTCAGATGTTATATACTCCTTTCAATTAGCAAAACGTTTTTTAAATCTTATTTAGTAATTAAGGGTAGAATGTGTGTGTGTGTGTGTGTGTGTGTGTGTGTGTGTGTGTGTTTTGTGTGTCCTCAATGATGGAAAAGTTATTGTCCCTGGAAAGTGAATTCACAATAGAATACAGTAAAATAAATTCATGTAAAAATTGCAAGGAGGTCTGAAAATATATCTGTCATCTCCAGTAGTCTCCTTGAAGGGAGAACCCTCCCTTCCTATCCCAAGCCTCTGACAACAACTAATCTGTTTTCATGGGTTGTATAGTTTTGCTGTCTTTCTCTAGGGTATGTGTGGAAGGCTTTATGCCTGGAATCATACAGAATGTCATAAATGAGCCTGACTTCTTTTACTTAGCATAATGCTTTTGAGATCCAAGGTAACTTTTAAAAAGAGGCAATCACTTTGTGTATATTCTGGCACTTTTTGGTTATAGAAAAACTCCATCAGGAACTCCATACACATTTTATACTGTGCAGCAATTATATGCATTTCTTAACAAATTACTGCTGTAACAAATTACCACAGATTTGGTGGCTTAAGACAACAAAAATTTATGCTCTCACAATTATGGAAGCAAGAATGATGAAATCAAAGTGTTAGCGGGTCTGATCCCTCCAGAGGCTCTGGAGGAGAGTTCATCTTTTGCTCTTGTATCTTCTAGTGGCTGTTGGTGTCCTGCCTTCATGACTGCATCACCTACTCTATCTCCATCCTCCCATACCCCTCTCTTTTTTATGTGTTTCTCCTCTGGGTGTCTTTTATAAGGACACTCATCAGCAAATTTAGGGCCCACTTTGATAACCAGGATGATCTCATCTCAAGATCCTTAACTTAATTACATGTGCAAGGTTGCTTTTACAAATAAAATTATATCAACAGGCTCCAGGTATCAGGACATGAACCTGTCTTTTGGGAGATCACAGTTCAATCCACTGCACTATACTCTGCTCCACTCAAATTCACATCTGTCTCATGTGCTAAATATGGACCCTAAATGTCTTAACCCATTAAACATTTACTGTAAATTGAAAAAATCTCATCTAATTATTATCAGCTCAAAAAGTTCTCATCGAAATCATTCAGTGCAGGTTTGGGTGGGACTTTGGGTCATGAAGCCAAATCCCGAATCATCTGTGGGGCTGTAAAACTAGAATACAAGTTATCTGCTTTCATAATACATTGTTGGGACAGGCAAAGAACAGCACTGGAATTCCCAAAGAAAGAACAGAGAAGGAATAAGAAGCAATCAGTCCCACACAAGTGTGATATCTAGCAGACCAATTTTGTTCAGCTTTTGTGACTCAAGGCTCTATCTTTTGGGCCTTCAGTAGCTCGGTAGGTCTTTGTACCCTCAGGTCCAGAGTCTTATTCTGCGCTTTTAGCCTCTGTTTCTGTACTTAGGCTTCTGTCCCCAGAGCCAGTTTCCTTTTTATTGGAGGGCTCATGTTTATAGCTGAGTAGTTCTATCAGGTCACTTACCGTGTATACAATTTTGGAAGTACAACTTCCTTCTTTCATTTGTCCTTTCTGTCCCCTTCAGTACAAGCATGTGGATTTCCTATGTATATCATGAGATTCTACATCATTAGACAAGAAGGTACTCCACAGATCTTTCCTGGATCTATTCCTAGATTTTGCTAAGATGGCTGATTTGGATCCATGAGCCAAATACCTCATCTGTTCAGCAAAAGATTATTTAGCCAAACTCTTAGACTTCTCTTCAGAGCATGCATTTCCAATGGTGAATTTTCTAATTTTAGTGCAATTTTTAATTTATTTGAAATCTAAATAGGCTGAATATCTCCCAAATCATCAGAGGCACATTCTTTATTGCATAACAGTTCCTGCCTCAAATTCCCTCTTTCCTCTCACATTTTATAATAAATTGCAAGAAGAAACCAGGCCATACCACCAAAAACTTTCTTGAAAATCTTCTCAGCTAAACAATCCGTTCAACACTTACAAGTTCTACTTTCCACACAACTGTAGAACTGTAGAATATAATTCAGACTTGTGGTGTCTAATACTTTGTAGCAAGGGTTTTTTTTCTCCCTCAAATCTTCCAATGATATCTTCCTGATTTCCTTGACAGTTCACACAAGAAGGACTTTTAAAGTTTATATTTCTACCAATATTCAATTCATAGTGATAGATGTATTCTCTATTTTCTCTGTCATGTCTTTACTTTCTTTTAAGCTCTCATGATAACCATGGGTCTTTAAAATCCACATTTCTCTAGCAGTCTGTTCAAAGTAATGGTCCTCAAAATTCTATAATTTTCTTCAAAATTCTTCTAACCTTTACCAAAGCCACTCCCATGATTTAGGTATCATTTTAAAGGGAAAAAAATGAACACTTTACTTTCTTAAAAAAAGAACAAAATCCCTGCTTACTAAAATTATATACAAGTATTATTCCATTCTTATATCAATGTATTTATCATTAAACAACACCATAATTTTCTTACCTCTGTTAGTTAAAGATGCCCACAGAATTGTTCAAAGTATATATTCCTTTAAGATAAAATAAAGAGAGCTCGAGTCCTCAACAAACAAGATCATTTACCATTTACAGGTTATTGATGACATCACCAAATTTCCTTTAAGAAAATAGGCTTAAATACTTTTCCAACTGATAAACTTTTCCAACTGATAAACTGCTATCCAGTGAGGTCCACAAATAATCATAGAAATAGTAACAATAGACAGTGGCAATCTACTGCATTACCCTCTCTATAAAAACTCTCCTTTGGTATTAGCACCGCTGTCTTTTCTTGAGTTTAGTTTTAATTGCCAGCAACCCTGAATTAAATGTAGCTACAATCTTTAAGATGATTGCATAAAAATTAGGAAGTAGTTAAACCTCTAAGACATTAAAATTAAAGACATACTTAATCAGGTTATAGGAAACTTAACAGCATTTCAAATACCAGCATCCTACTCTTGATACCAAAATCCAGTTCTCTGAGAAAAATAGTAGGAGACATACAATTATAAATGTAAAACAAAAAGCAAATATTTTTGTTTTCTTCCCTCCTTTATCCTCTTATAATCTAAAATAAGTTATATTAATAAGTTAATTTTATATCAAATTAAAAGTAACAGAATATTAAGGAGAGGAATGAATATCACTTTGCATATTGTTCTGCAGAAAAAGATTTGTTTTCAGTTGTATGAAGGATAACTGTATCATGTTAGGCAAAAATATACCTTTATTGTTGTCTTTCTGGGGATTAAGAATGGTCTACAGAGATGTGTATGGGTGCAAAGTCAACAAGGGATGGACTGGAAGGTCAGTATTCTATGTCGATTTGACTGGTATAGATTTAACATTTACTGAAACTTCGTGGACTTCATGTTTCTGTGAAGGTGTATTGTTGATGTGATTAACATGTACAATCAGTTTACTCTAAGTAGAGATTTTATCCTCAATAATACAGATGATCCTGATTGTTGATAGAAAGTCTTTCGTTACAGCTCCAAGACTTCTCTGGAAGAAGAAAATCTACTTGTGGACTTTAACATCAGCCCTGCTCAGGAGTTTCTAGCCTTCCCTTCCTGACAGTCTGTCTTAAGAATTTTGGTTCATATTCTTTTCTTGCAATTATAGAAGCTGCCATCTCTTGTTTTTTTCTGAGGCTCCTCTCTAGCCCTTCATCTCTGGTTATGCCTCTCACCTAGTTTTAAGGGGTTTTACCACTCAGAATAAAAGACGAACAGAGGATAACAAATGCTGCTAACATAGAGATTATACAAATGTTCCCAGAAGGTTGCACAACCTTAATAGCTGACTTAACTTAATAGTCAGCTCCTGACTCTGGCTGAAACAAGAAGTAGGATTCTTTGGAACTTTCTTTATTTAAGGGGGGGCCTCAATAAATACACCCTCTATTATTTTTTTCATTCTCTTGGCCCTTTCTTACTAATTCTTAGGTTGACAAGAGGCAGAGTAATGGATTCCTCTTTGTTTTGTGTGGCGAGCCCTTTACCCAGCTGAGAAATGGCTCAGTCCAACTATTTTTAGTGGACAGGCAAAATGATATGAATTTAAAATTATAATCAGTTTAATACTGCTAGGAAATATCATTTTTTCATAGCCCAAAACTGTGAATATTTTAAAAATATCAATATTCACAGCATGACTGTTTATAATACCCAAGCTCATCATCACTGATTGCATTTCTCACAGTTCATTTATTTAGGATGATCAGAAGAAACTTTCCAGAATGAATACTGCTGTTGTTCTGAATACTGAGGCAGTCAACTGATTAAAATGATCTTAAAGAGAATGGTCAAAATTTGCTTTATTCCCTATCACTGTAAAAGGAAAGATCAGTGTTACTGAAAAGAAATGGATCTCAGCAGATTTTGTTAAAATGAAATATGGCAGTGTTCTCCATTTTCATGATATTATTATATAGGTATAGAGGTATTGGCAAAAACCTAGTATAGTACTTCGAACCAATGGGGATTAACATGTTCATATTTTTCTCTTTACAGTTTGTATTCAAGCTCAATAATCACAGTTATGAACAGTAAATTGGTGAATTCTGGGATTTTTGTAATATAGGCAAATTGAATATGTTAGATAATGGAATTTTTTTTTTAAGTTCTGAGGATTGAATTCAGGGCAACACACAAGCTAGGCAAGAGCTCTACCACTGAGTGACATCCCTAGTCCCATGTGAATACTTTTGATCCAACTTTTCTGAGTTAACTATAAAAAGAAGCTACCATTTCTATGATGATTGTTTTTGATATGATGAGTGTCATCTATGCAGTAACAAAGGTAGTATACTGTACTGTAGAAGGATAGGAGACACTACATGATTTTAAAAAATGTAATTTTCTATTTTTAGGTGTCACAACTGCCCCTAAATCCCTTGCCTCATTTCCTTCTAACAGCTGTCTCTGAAATTGTAGGAAAAAATGTGTACTGGATAAAATAAAGGTTAAGGTGTTCAAATATCCCTTTGGGAATTATATTCATCAAGAGTTACTTCATGTGGATAATTTATTCTTTAAGTTCTAAACAATATACAGGTCCATGAAACTTGACATGTAACTGGATTTTGCAAATGAAGATGATGATAATGATCAGTATTCTTCAAATTAAAAAAAGTTTTGAGCAGATGCTTACATCTTATGAATATCAAGTTTTTAGTTGAGCACATGTGCACAGAGTTCTTTGTTATTTAAAACTAGAAGTCAATTTATTTATTCATTTATCACATATTTATTTATCCCTTACTAATTTTCAGACCTTGAACAAATCACAAGACCTCTATGGCTCTGTTTTCTCTTTGAAAAACAGAGACCAAATTCACAGTTCAGAGGATTGTTTAAAATTGACTCAATTAGCAGAGTACCTAGTGCCTAGTTGATACTTTGTGCTTTTGTTATCACTGTGGTTGGTACTCTTATTATAGATCGATTCCATGTATGGGTAATCTTCTAGGCAGAGGGCATGGAAAGCACAAATCAGTTATGGTCCTCTCTCTTGAGAAAGTCAGTCCACAGAGAGAAAAGACATGTAAACAAATACAAATATATTGACATACATAAATTGAGAACCAGTGTATACTGTGCTATGGCAACTCAGGGGAGAGAGCATTAACTTTTCCTGGGATTATCTTGGAAAGAGATCATTTTTGAGCTGAGCTTTGAAGAACAGGCAGAAACCTTCCAAGACTAGAAAGCAGAGGACATTTTTCTATGTTAGGACCATAGAGCTGAGAGATGTGAATGAAGATGGCTGTAAGTCAGGAGGATGGGAGTAAGCCAAGAGGCTTGAAGTGTGGGGAACATGCTAGAGTTGGTTGAAAATAAGGTGTATGGTGACATTAGTTGCTTCATTGCTTATTAAACTTGTGTTTCTTCCTTTAGAATTTAAATTTCATCAGGACAAAGACTTGTCTTGCCTTATTTTCTATTGTATCTCCAAAAACTATCCAAATTCCTAAATTATAGAATAAATATATACTATTTAAATAATTAATCTTTTGCCTATTAACTACCCAACCTATTTGCCACTAATGACTTTCCCATTTTTCCATCTGCCTCTGTGTCAGCTTGTTAATGACTTTCAGACTACTCTGTCATGTGGAATCTCTTTTCTGCCTTACAGATGTGAAGCTCTTTATGGAAAGTGGTCAGTATCATGGCTGCTGGCACCTAGAAGGTATGTGTACAGGCTTGCTGAACTCGAATATTTAAATGTATCCAGTATGACAGATACTGGCAATGGAATAGAGAAGAAGATGCAGAAGGTCAGTTGGCTCTCCCTTATGACTGTGTGCCTGGACTCCATTTGCTACCACCTCATACAGAGAAAAGAAAGCCACACATGCAGGTGTTTTATCTCACTAATGACCACAGTAAGACATGTGGATATCTTTAGGTAGTAGTTGTGAGAGATCTACACTTTGCCTACATAGTTTTGTTCAAACTGTTTTGATAGATTCAAACACATTTTCAGTGTCTAAACTCCCCACATTTTTGTGGGTAATCATTTTACACAAAGAAAACACATGCCTCTACTGGGGCTTGGCACAGTATTTAGGGAGGTCAACACTAACCTTTCATCCAATGGCCATCAACTCCCTTTACACAGAACTATCCCAGGAATTTTTTACACATTCCCCTCCCTTCCCCTCCCTTGTTGTGACATGGTGGTTATAAAACTGTGTCATCTTTGCCCTCTAGGATCTAAAACAAGCTAGAATATAAACCTTAACAATAAAACTATAGCAAAATGTGGAATGCGATGGGTAAGAGAAGAGGGGTACAAGCAATCAGCTTGGGCAATAAGCAAATGCGAGTCTAAACATGAGCTGCTAACTCGATCAACTGCTCTCATTCTCTCTACAATCAGGCTAGCTCCAGGAGAAACAGGATGCTGTTGACCCTGTGTGCTATCAGATCCCAGCACCTAGTCTTGATCTCACACACAGGTGTTCAATAAATATTTGTAAGATGAGGAGTTGAACCCTTCCCTGCCCAGAAGGGGTTTGTTGTCTTCCTGATCATTGGGATGCTTCTGTAGTTCCTTATAAGCCTGTTTGTTGTACAAGAACTAATTCAGTATTTGTCTATCTCTCATACTGTGTGTGTGTGAAGAGAGATGCATGACACAGTGTTATATGGTAGAAACAGTGCTTCATTTATCATCAGTTTGAGTTCCTTCTCTCCATTCCAAGATGTGTCACCTTAGTGACACCCTAACACTGAGATCAAAACATCAAATAGGAACAATTCCTCTCCTGCTGTCCTTCCAAGTCTTCTGAATATAAAAGTGTTCACAAATTACCAGGACATATACCAAAAGCAAACTTATTTCATTCTAGAACCTTTATTATTGCTATCTCTGCAAGAAAACTGTCCCATATGTTCACCCTTTCCAGACAATGGATTTTGCTTGGTACCTACTTCTGCATGTATATAAAAGTCTTGTATATAAAAGTCTCATGCTTGTACCTTTTCCCCCACATCCTTGCCAACACCTATTGTTGCTTGTATTCTTGATAATAGCCATTCTAACTGGAGCGATATGAAATCTTAGGGTAGTTTTGATTTGCATTTCTCTAATTACTAGAAATGTTGAGCATTTTTTCATATATCCATTGATCAATTGTGTATCTTCTTCTCTGAAGTGTCTGTTCAGTTCCTAAGCCTGTTTATTGATTCGATTATTTTATTTTATTTTATTTTTTGGTGTTAAGTTTTTTGAATTCTTTATAAATTCTGGAGATTAGTGCTCTATCTGAAGTGCATGTGGTAAAGATTTTCTCCCACTCCATAGGCTCTCTCTCCATGTTATTGATTGTTTCCTTTGTTGAGAAAAACTTTTTAGTTTGAATCATCCCACATATTGTTTCTTGATTTTATTTCTTGCACTTTGGAAGTCTTGTTAAGGAAGTTGGTCCTAAGCTGACATAATGAAGATTTGAGCCTACTTTCTCTTCTATTTGTTGCAGGTTTTCTGGTCTAATTCCTACACTCATACATTACTGGTGGGATTTCAAATTGGTGTGACCACTCTGGAAAGCTGTATGGAGATCCCTTAGAAAACTTGAAATTGAACCACCATTTGATCCAGCTATCCCACTCCTTTGCCTATACCCAAAGGACTTAAAATCAGCATACTACAGTGAAATTGATGGTTGTAGCAACTCTATTCACAATAGCTAAATTGTGGAACCAACCTAGATGCTCTTGAATACACAATGGAATTTTACTCAGTCTTAAAGAAGAATAAAATTATGACATTTGCAGGTAAATGAATGGAGTTGGAGAATATGCTAAGTGAGATAAGCGAATCCCCCAAAAACCAAAGGCCAAATGTTTTCTCTGATAAGAGGATTCTGATATGTAATGGGGGCAGGGTGGATAAAGAAGGAATGGAAGAACTTTGGATTGTGCAGAGGGAATTGCGGGGGAGGGTGGGAAAGATGGTGGAATGAGACAGACATCATTACCCTAGGTACAAGTATGATTGCATGAATGGTGTGACTCTAGATCGTGTACAATCAGAGAAATGAAAAGTTGTACTCCATTTGTGTACAATAAGTCAAAATGCGTCTTACTACCCTGTAAAACTAAATAGAACAAATTTTTTAAAAAGTCTCATGCTGGTATGTCTGACTATTTACACACTAGCTGCAAGAAATTTTGGAAGGAGTGTCTGGTCTCTTCCCTAGGAGGTGGTACAGGATAAGGGCAATATTCTGAATAATGAGAATTCAGTGGCATTTAGTTATTCCCATAGCAAAAGTATATTAACAACAAAGTGCTTTTACCAGCTCTTTTGCCTCAGTTAATGAAAGATTTTATCTCTGCAGAGAAAACCAACCTTTAACATTTTGGGGAACTTTCAGATGAGTCTCCTCCATAAACAATCTAGACCATTATCACATGGCAGTAAATTTGGACACAGTATTTTTCAACTCTTTTGCTGCCATAGCATCTAAAAAGAAAGTCAACATGGTCCCAATTACTCCCTAAAGTCTCATAAAACTTTTGAGATAACCTGTTTTCAGTTTTTAATTACAGTCAGGTCTTTAGGACAGGTCATCACTGTCTTTAGATATAAATTCTATGGAGGCTTTGCCCTATGCAAAATTTAAGTATCTCTATGCTACAGTTGTAATAATATTGTCTCTGCTCCTTTTACCATTGAACTTTACTGCTGGATCAATCCATTTCCCTTTTTTCTTAAAATGCATTTTACTACCAAAGAAGTTTCTTCTGCAACTAGACTTTTGGATGACATGACCCCAAATTTGCCAGGTTTACCAGAACATTGCTGAATTCCTCTTTAGACACTAACATGCTTTCTCAATTTTTATTGAAAAGTATTTATTTCACCTTCATATTTGAAAGTTTTTTGGTGGGTCTAGGAATAGAATTCTAGATAGGAAGTTTATTTCTTCGAATAATTTAAAGATGTCACTCCATTATCTTTGGGTTGGAAGAGTTTCTGATGAGAAGTCTGCTGTTGTTCTTTACTTCTCTGTACATAATGTATCTTCTTTTCCTTTGGGAATTTTTAAACTTTTATTTTTTTTCTTCACAAGCTTTTAGTAATTTGAATATGATTTGCAATGATGTTATTTTCTTCATAATTATCTTTTTTGGTGTTATTAATTTCTTTTAAAAGATATAAATCAAATAAAACCATTCTCAGACATATAAAAGAAGAGGTTAGAGAGTTTATTTCCAAGCAGGCATGCCCTAAGTTGTGTGATGGTAAACATTTTAAAAATCAGCTTTCTAGAGGGAAAAATGCCTGGATTAGTAGCACTTTCTGATTTTCATGGTGGAAGTAGAACCACAATGATAATTTCATGCTATCAGTCATCTATGAAGACAAAATGCAAAAGAGAGATGCACACAATTGTCTCTTGCAAGTCTGTGTGAACTGGCTCCTAAACATGCCATTGACTGTACTGTAAGAAACATGAAGAATTCTTTAGCCAGAAGAAAAAATGAAGACAGAAATTTGCATCTACATAAAGGAATGAAAAGTGCTAGACATTGAAAATATGAAGGCAAATATAAAGTACTTTTTCTACTTAAAAGTTTCACTTTAAAAGATAATTCACTTCCTGAGGCAAAAATAACATGGTGAACCATAAACTCTAGAGCAAGTGCTAAAAGCAATGACAATAACAATAGCAATGTGGTATATACAATAAGTCAAGAGTGGAGAGAAATAAAATATAGAAATTTCAAACTAACTACTTTATTAATCCCCTCACTCCTCACCCTGTAAATGTGGGAATAGAGAACAAAAGAAAGAAAATGAATAATGCACTTAAAACATTTATGCCCTACCATACCATTGCATGAAATACAACTAAAGACTCCAAGAGATTATAAATGTGCCTTAACAGGAACACCCAACTATATGCTATGTTTAAGAAAACCATTTTACATGTGAAATGTTAATGTTTGAAGAAACTTTGCAATCTGTATTTTCAAATTAACAGTTACTCCAGTTGTACCACTTGGAAGAAGTTCAACTAAGCAATGAGATAAAGGGACACAAAGCGTGAAGCATATAATCCTTAAAAAAAAAGATTGATTGTGCACTAAGATGAGTGAAATAAATCTATAAACAGAGTTTTGAATTTGGAATCAGAACATCTGGGTTGGTAGTGCTAGTTCTATATTTTACTAGTATGCACTTTTTGCTAAGCCATACCTCTCTGGAACTCTCTTTTTTCTCTCAAACTGTAGATTCTCTCTAAAGGTTGTGTGGGAGGTGGACTTACTCACCGGAATTACCTGATAAATTTATAAAATATTTGTGAGGCCAGTTCACAATTTTCCTAGACTCTAACATAGCCTAGATTAAGTCAGATTCTAGATAATATATATGTGTGTGTGTGTGTGTGTATGTATATGTACATATTACATATATATACATGTATATATTTAAATTGCTCCCCAGTGATTCCAATGAAAAGTCCCCCCACCTAACAGCCCACACAACAGTTAAAGATTTTTTTCCTCAGTATGTGATTATTGAATAAGTCAATGAGCAAACGTGGAAAGGAACAAATAAAATGTTTGATCCATATTATCAAGGCATGCACTCTTCCAGACCCATTCTGTACCTCACCTCCTGCCAGAACTCCTATATAATTGTAAAATACACAGTTGGACCAGCCAATTCCAAAAGGAGGCAAGAAAAATGAAATGACCCACATAGTTATCAAGCTCCTGATTTTCCTGCCATTCAGATAATTTTTAATCAGGTAATCTAGACTGAGAAACTTGTATTAAATTATAAATAATTCTCAGTGGTAAACTGAGATCTTTCACCTATGACACTGAATGCAATTGTTTTCAGAGTGATACTGAATGTCAAAACTGTGAGTGGTCCTATTAAGTTTATGAAATATTTATGAGGTGTGTTTTAAGGAAATTAATACAAAGTTTTTATTTATAATCTTTTAGAATCTTGGATTAAGCCTCATTTAACAGATTTTAGGGGTATTTTTGGATTTTGTGTTCTAGTGCATTAAATCCATCTGCTTACCCCTCTCAGTTTGGCAATAATAGAACTCTATCATTTCCTTGGTCCCTTATATCTGCAACATTTTATGGTTCTCTCTTTTGCACAGAATTAACATGTGGGTATTCTTCAAATTACCTTAAATTTTCAACCACCTACTTGGCCCTAGTCTTGCCTCTTTGGCATCTTGCCATTTCTTTTCAATTGATGGATTATAAACAGCACTCTGTGACTCTGCTCATTTACCTACAGGTATATCTTTTCTGATATAAATGTGTAGATTCCATAAAGAATGCACTATAGAAACATATGTTTAGTTGTCTATACATTCAGGTCACCATAGGGAAATGCTTAAGGACTTGATGTCTTGGTCTAGGGTGGCTGGCATTGATCCATCAGGAAAAAAATCAATAAGTTCATGTTATTGAAAAGAGAACACCAAATTAGCTTTACTGGTTCATAAAACTGGAAAGTAGGTCAGTGCCTAACATTCCAGTAATTGCTGCTGGCTCTGTGGCAGACTCAGGGGCAGCCACTGAGGAGGCAGGACAGCTACTCAGAGCCCTAGGATCAGAGGGAGTGGGACCCAAGAGGCCAAGAGGCTAGCAGAGCACAACCCTCCAGGTCCAGGGTGAAACTCTTCTCTCAGCCTTCACCAGGGCTCTGAGAAATGGTTCCCTGCCACAGCATATGGTTTATTTTAGTTTTAATATGTCAGAGATGTTTCCTTTAATTATTTTCCCATAATTTTTTGCTTTTTAAAGATTTCCCTCAATCCTCTCCTGAGAATGCTTGAGGACTCTGTGTTATTTCATTTCTAATATGATATATTTCAAAAGACTCATAGAATTAAATCTTGGCAGAAAAAGAGGGGGTTAATTAAGCAAGAGTGGGTCATGTTCTAATTTCCTGTCTTTAGTCAGAATGAAGGTCTTTTTAATTGTGAGACTTAAGGGATTAAAAATTTTATACTAATAATTCTAAGTATCATCCTCTCATATATAGGTCAAAAGAGAGACCTGCACAGATTCCCTTAAAGGGAGACAGTGATGATTTCAGAGGGAAGTACAAAGGGTCATAGGCAGGAGTGATAAGAGTTCTGGTTTCAGCTATCCCATGGCATGCAATGTGTAACTCTTGTGTTCCTTGATGGACACCTGGAGTTATGTTTAACCAGGACCAGAACTCATCGGAATCAAGAAGTCGGTGAAATCTTTTCCCCTAAGTTCACACTTTAGTTTCCCCTTCCATTGTCCTGACTCCCAGTGTTTCTTCTTCCTTTATTCTCTCATTTCCCCCAGAGACGGTACCTGTCTTATTCTCATCTACCTGTTCACAGGCCTAATCTCAGGAGTCCCCATTCAGACTTTATGTGACACTAGTACCTGGTCCTGGATAACACTATGCTCTGTTGCTTTCAATGAAAGATTGAATAGTCATTAAGGGAGAAGAACCTCACGTTCCAGTGGTGAAGAATCAGAACACTGGGCAGGAAACAAGAAAGACCTTTGTACTTGTAGCTTCCTTGTGTTCCAGCACTGCTCCTGGCAGTGGCCCCTGAAGCGTGGCATTGACACTGAGTCATACAGTACATTTGCTGAAGAACATGAAGGGGAAGGATAAGTATTTTATACTAAAGACCTTGTGATTTTGCAAAGCATTGTGACATATGCTATACTTTTTCAGATACTGGACCTCATCATGGGGCTGGAAAAATCAGGCATTGTTATGCCCACTATATTAAATTGGAAACTAAACCTGAGACACCAAGGTATGTTCCTAATATTTATAAGAGGCTGGGTGAGTTCCACTAAAAATAAATTGTCCTGACCCATAATACGTCTTGTGCATAGCCTTAGAATGTGTGTGTGTGTGTGTGTGTGTGTGTGTGTGTGTGAGAGAGAGAGAGAGAGAGAGATTAATTCTATACATTTCATTTATAGTAGACAATTCCATTTTGGAGCAGTTCCAACTATGACTATGAAATGTATATATAAAAAACATATATTTAGGTTCCTTAGCCCAGTACTCTAGAAAATACAGCCTGAGGCAAAACTTAGCTGCTACTACTTCGTTGTGGTTGCAGTCCCAGAAAATTAAGGGCAAAAGAGAGAAGGAAGTGAGGCAGGTGAGGAGGGAAGGTTTAGTGGGTGCTGCGATGCACCACCCAGATCTCATCCAGGAATGATGGTATCACGCCTTCAGCTCCCAGAACTGCCACTGGGAGACAATCCTCAGCCATGATACCCTTCCAGGGATTGTCTCGGATGAAAAGAGGTGCCTCATGCTGGTGCATGCTCTTCCCATAGCAGATGGCAGACAACCAATGACTTACTAGTATAGCAGCATAAAGCCTGGCCCCCTTGCTCAGGTCAAGACAACTTTGAAAGGCCACTGCAGTTCCAGAGTCCTGGGTATAAGATGAAGTCTTTGTCATGGCACATCATGGCCTCCCTTCTCTTTGCCAGCTCTGCTTCCAGGCCTTCTCAAGAATAAACTCCCTAAACTTCCTACTTGTTAATCTCTGTTTCAGTCTGCTTCCCAGGATCTCAAGTTGAAAAAACATACATTTCTGAACCAGGGCTCTGTATGCCTCTGTCTTAATAGAGCCAAAAGAGATCCGGGTCATTTGAACACTCCTGGCAAAGTATTGCTCTGAGCAATTTCCCCTCTGCCTTCGGCAGTCCGATTCCCCTATCTTTTGGGCTAGCACCTTCTGACTGTTGAAGTAGGTAATGTAGCATTGTACCCATTCTTTCATCTCTTTTGCTGTAAAGTAGTTTCTTGGTCTGAGGACGTACTACGTGATATTTGTGCTAGTGGATCAAACACTCTGTAAGACTAAGCGTGGTTTCTGTAAGGGAAACCTGTAGAGGAATGTGTGTGTCTATTCTTATCAAAATGGATTATTAGCTCATCCAGACTGAAGGGGACTAAAGTAGTTAAGGGCCATCAAGCAGATTTTTGGCATTAGGGACACAGAGTTGGTGTCTGCTTAAGGCAGTTTTGACATGTGATGGTGGTAATAATAGATGGGGCAAGGTGAGAAAGAATAGATGGTATTGGGCCCATTTTGTTGAGCCTTGCTACCATGGCCACTCCGCTCATGTGCTTATTAAGCCCAACTGCTTTCTCTGCTCAAATCTTCTTTCTCTTCCCTTCTATGGTATTGATTTCAAGACTATTGCTTAATACTGGATACCAGTAAACTTTGTCTTAGAGTCTGGGAACACAACCTGTGAAGGAACAAATACAGGAAGTGCAGTATTGAGGTGACCATGTCAATCACCAAACATGCCTCCTGTTCAATTATCACAGGACGTCTCTAGAGAGGTTTTATGAAGGTACTGCTTCTCAGAATGGCTCATAAGGATGGGGTTGTGGAGAAGGAAGTTGATGGGTCCATCTTTTCTTCTACTGGTAGAAATCTACTCCATTGGGCAACAATATTTCCATTCTTCTAAATTGGATCATTCAACCTCTCCAGATGATCAGTAAGAAAGCCAGACCCTTTTCTTGCTTACTTAGGCCAGCATCTAGGTGCAGAGAATTCTCCTTGTCAGTCAGGAGTACACAAGGCAGTGGCAAGGCAATGGCAGCGGGGTCCAAAATGAGTAACCAGAATTTCCAATCACAGGATTGTCAGGAGCCATCAAGAGTGTCATCTCCAGTCAGAAAGGAGAGAAAGCAAGTTGAGCACTTAGGACTTAAGATATGAGATGGAAGGTGGGCTATGATTAGTATAATAAGTAGGAATATATATGTATATATGTATATATATATATATACTTCTTCTTTCTGATGGATCTTCTTATGTATTTATCCTTATATGAAGTAATTACTTCTCCCAATCCAGTTATAGGAAAGGAAGGAGACAGAATAGTGAGAGTAGTAATGATGATTATGATAATAAAAATAGTAGTACAGTTGGCCCTTGGTGCTCATGGGAAATTGATTCCAGAACCCTCCTTGAGGAACCAAAATCAAGCAGCAAATAGAAAATAGCGTAGTATTTGCATGCAACCTCCGAACATTATCCCAGATGCTATCAATAATCTCTAGATTACTCATAATACAGATTGAGCATTCCTAATTTGAAAAGCTGATATATGAAATGCTCCACAATCTAACTTTTTGAGTGTTGAAATGATGTCACAAGTGGAAAATTGCACCCCTGATCTCATTTGACAGGGTTCAGTCAAAAGATGGGGCTCTCTAAAAATATTACATCAAATTTCCTTCAGGCTACATGTACCATGAGTATATGGAAGGTAAATGAATATCGTATGTATGTTTGAGTCTCATCCTCAAGATATCTCATTATGTATATGCAAATACTCCAAAATATGAAAATAATTTGAAATCTAAAACAATTCCAATGCAAAGTGTTCAGATAAAGTGCACTGAACCTGTATCTAATACAATATAAATGCTATGGAAATAAATGTTATGCTGTATTGTTTAGAGAATAAAGACGAAAGAAAAAAAAGTCAGTACATGTGCAGTATAGATGCAAATTTTAAAAGATATTTTCTATGTTTGGTTAAGTCTATGGATGCAGAGCTTGCATTGTCGAGGGCCAGCTATAATAATAGTAAGTTGTCTGACATATATATAGTGCTTTGCAGCTGACAAAAATGGAAACATATGCTTTCACAGAGGAGGAATTGTGAAGCATTTTCCCCTTAGTCACCCAGAATTTTTTCTCTCAGCAAAGAGGGAATGTGACGGCCGGAATGAACTGGATTTTTCCAGGCCAATAGAAATCCAGGAAGAGGTCATAGAAGCCCAGGTTTTCAAGGACACTGGAGATTAAATATAACCCAATCCCTCACTTTGCAAATCAGGAAGCAGATCCAGAGAGGAAAAATGAGTTCTGTGTTAGCTTTTGCTTTGGGAGGAAATAATTAAGAAAGAAGAGATTGTATTGATGTTAAATTAAGTGGTGTCCTCATTAAAACTCCATCTCTTAGAAAAGGACAGACAGGGCTGGAGACTTACATTTACTGGATACCTATTATATACCATGGATTTCACATTCATTATTTCCTCTAATTAACTGATTAATCTTCACAAAATCCTAGGGGGTAGATATCATTTTACTTATTAATTAAGAAGTTTAGTAGCATGTACAAGGCCAAATTAATAATTAGTTGCTCCTGGAATCAGAGCCTGATTTTTGACCCCAAATATGCTGTTAAACAGCTACACTGACTTTAGAAGTGAAGAGCAGTTAAGAACTCCTGAAGTCTACAATGAAATCATATTTTTGTTTTAATGGACTCTCCATTTCTTTTTTCTTTTTAAATGAGTCAAAACATCAAAGATTATAGAGAACTAGCTTGCCCCAAATAAATAACAGTTGAACTTGCTAACATAAATATGAGCAAAAACATCCAGGAAAGATATGTTTCTAATCTTCTCACCACTGCCTGGGTTAGAGGCACCTAATTTTTCTAGTATCTCCCTGTTGAAGATGAAGTGAAGTTATTTTCCTTCTGGGTCTTCAAGTTTCTTCCTAACTGTAAAAACCAAACCAAACCAAACAAACAAACAAACAAAAAAACCCAAAACAAAACAAAATGAAAAAAAAAAAAAAAAACCACAAAAACAACAACAACAAAAGAAACCCCTCACTCTCTCTTTTTCTGCAAACCTTTAAAATTTCCAAGACTAAGACACACATAAGGTGTGGGAACAGGCTCACTGAAATTATGACCCAATGCAAACACAGGAAATGCCATTGCTTTTGTGGAGTGGAGCAAGTCAGTAAACATTCTGAGTTGTTGGCCAGTAGTGGTTTAGGACTCATAGGGTTTATGCTGACTGGCTGCACTGTCCCTGGGGAACCTGAATGCTGTCATCACAAAGAGTCCTAACTCAGGTATTGCTTGGAAAAAGAGAGAAGTGATGGCTTTTGATACAACTGTCTGATCACTCACAGGGAATATCTGAATTTTCTTAGCTAATTTACAAGATCCTCTTCTCCTCCCCCCTCCTCTTCCTTCCTTCTTGTTTTCCTTACTTTGTTTCTCTCTCTCTCTCTCTCTCTCTCTCTCTCTCTCTCTCTTTCTCTCTCTCTCTCTCTCCCTCCTGCTCTTTCTTTTTCTCTCTCTTTCCTTGTCTGTCTCTCATGCTTAACATGTAGCAGGTACAGTGCTTAGTACTTCATATATATTAACACATATTAACTTTCTGAACCTCTTAATCAGCTTTCAGCAAACTTACTAGTCAAATTGCTAGTTCTTAATAGCACTATTGTACTTTGGACTGGATTTTACTCATGCTTGACTTAGGGTTGATTTGTTTCTCCTTCATCTCCAGCCTGGAGCTTTCTAGCATGCCATGTTCCAGCCACACCCACTGTGCTTTCCTGCCTCCATGCTTTACCTATTATTCCTGCTGCTCATTATGCCCTTCCCTCCCTTAGGGGCCTTGGAAACATTTTCCCATCCTTCTAGCCCTACCACAGGTGCCATTCAGTAGTGAGAATGTAATAATTTACTTAAGTATCTTTCGTCCCTTCCAGGTTGAACTTCCCTTAAGGATATATGATCATTTTATTCTTTTAGCATTACTTTCTATAAGATTTAACACTTTAAAGACACGAAGTTAATGTGTTACTCTTTCTCCAAGAAAAATGAAATCTGAGGAAAACCCATTTAAATGTACATAGTATAAAAATGGGCTGATAATCATTCTTTTGGGGAAAGAGTTGTCCTGAGCTGAGTTCATAGTAGTCTTTACTTTTATTGTAAGACCTTCAACCAACAAGGCAAATAAATGTAGGGAAAATACAATGAAAAGAATATGATAAAAACAAACTTATGTTACTGTATGTAACCCAATGGGATCTGTCACAAACTGTCAAGAACCTATGGGTCATTATTCACTATTATCATGATGCCTTGTATAAGCTCTTACCTGAAAGAGCCACACATTCCTAGAATTTTTAGAATTGAGGGGTACCCACAGTACAAGGCAGTTTAAGTTTTCCTAGGACCTAAGAGAGTGTCACAGACAAATCGCTCAAAATGTACCTAGTGAGAAGTACCCTCACTTGACCTTATGTTCTTGGGTACTCACACTACCTTATAAACCGGAAGTTGAGACCAGACAATACTTTTTATACCCATGCGTGTCTGACACTTAGTTGTGCTCAGTGAAGTATGTGTGAAGATTCAAATGGAACCTGGCTAGAATGGGTAAGAGCTTGTAGATTCTGTGATGTTCTCACCACCATCTGGTAGAGCAAAAGTGACAAAGGAAGCAGACCAGATGAGCTCAAGCCAAATAATCATACTTAATGTGGACAGCTCGTTTTGTAACTTTGTGAAAAGGCAGGTTGATATCAACATTTTGTTATTTTTATTTTATTTGTAAGAAATCAGTAAGAATAGAACTAACATGTGATTCACGGTTAGATAATAACAGATAGGGAAAAATTAAGATAGGAAAAAAACAGCATCATTAAACAGTTAGTTGACTTTAGACTGCCACTAAAGCTCATTCAGAATACATTGAGGCCCTGTTTTAGGACAAGAATAGAAAAAATATTCTGTGATAGAATGTTCAATGACTAATTTTGCCCAAATTGAAGAAAGTGTGAACTCTTCACCTCATTTCCCTTAGGGCAACACAGATCCACAATCTTTTATCCACCGTTTTGAAAACTGAGTTTTTCATAACCAAAGGTGGTAATATCTGATATGAACATTTCTTGGTAGTAAAATTGGGTCTGGATGAGGCTGAAGCTATTTATAGTTTTATTTATCCCACTCAATGTGAATTATTTATACGTTTCTTAGCAGAGGTATGAATATGATGAATGTGTTTAATTTGGGGAGGCTGCCCCAGATCTGGAAGAAAGTGTCTTCTAGATGTTCATTTGATCTTTCTAATATTGACAAACTCTGTATCCTCAAAACCATTTGGTTCCAAGGGCTTTGGGTACCGGACTGTGTATTTATAAGTAGATGACAACTCCCTGAATGCCAGTCTCCTTATCATCCTGCAGGGAGACCAAACTGCATTTCTGGTGGCAACTAGTCATCAGCTTAATACTTTAAACCCTGTTATCTGCACATGATAAAATAGTTAAATTTCTTATTGGTTTCCAAAATAAATCAGGGAACATTTAAAAACCTTTTTATTTCACATGAATAAATAATTAATTTTCCTTCCTTTATTACTAAAATCATCCTGGTTTATTAAAAGTCATCTTCTTTTGTACTTGATGGTGTCCATTCTTTACAAAGAAGATTAAAGGAAAGTGACAGTTACTTTAGCATTTCTACTCCAACCAATCAATTCTAGGAAAAGCATATGTATAAAGATTATGAGGTTCTCATATAGTTCTGGACTCCGATCTGCCATAGCTCTAAAGAGAGATAAACTCACAAAATAAGTCTGAGTCAAATGTATTAAGAGTTTCCTTCCTAAAAGTTAGGGGCAATCATATCATACTGTAGAGAATCACAGTTGTATGTATTTTTTTCTCCTCACTTTTTTCCTTTCTTCTGCCTACTCTTATTTAATCCAAAGTTTACACACAGCAGGTATGCTACTGAATGTCAGTCATAAAGCAAAAACCGGTTAATCTGTTTTAGGTGGGATTAGGGTTAGAGCAGGAGGAACAGGAAGCCATTTGGAGCAGAGGTTAAAAACGGGTCACAGTGGTCCTACCCAGAATATAAACAAGTTTCAGAAGAAGTTTGTCCACTCTTGCTCCTTGCTTCCTCATTGTGAATTCATTTTCGTTGTTACTATTATTACTAAATATTTCAGTGAGAGCTCTTAGTCTTCATATGTGCCCTGTTCGAATAAACATTACTCTCTTTTAGCATTTTGAATATATTATTTTGTCACCTTTTAACATTTATTTATTGCTACTGATAAGAAACCCATGTCAATCTAGTGTCATTGCTTTATACATAATCTATACTTGGTCTCCAGTAGCTTTTCTCTTTTGTGCTTCATCCTTGATAATTTGAAATTTCAGCATGATATTCAAGGGTATCATGGCACTGTATTTTTATTTTAATTTTTTATTTGTTCTAATTAGTTATACATGACAGTAGAATGCATTTATGCATTTTAATGAATCATACATAATGGAGTATAATTGCTCATTTTTCTGACTGTACATATTGTAGGATCACAATTGGTCATGCAGTTATATATGTACATGAGGTAAGAATGTCTGTTTCACTCTACTATCATTCCCACCCTCATACCCTTTCCCCTCCCTTCACTCCCCTCTACCTAATCTAAAGTAACTCTATTCTTCCCTAGCATCACCCCCGCTTATTGTGAATAATCATCCACATATCAGGGAAAACATTTGGCCTTTTGCATTTTGGTATTGACTTATTTCACTTAGCACAATATTTTCCAACTCCATCCATTTACCAGAAAATGCCATAATTTCATTCTTTTTTAAAGCTGAGTAATATTCCATCATATATATATATGATAAATATAGATAGATAGATAGATAGATAGATAGATCTATATATATATACACCACATTTTCTTTATCCATTCATCTGCTGAAGGACAACTAGGTTGGTTCCACAATCTAGCTATTGCGAACTGAGTAACTATGAACATTGATGTGGCTGCTTTACTGTAGTATGCTGATTTTAAGTCCCAAAGGGTATAAACTGAGGAATGGGATAGTGGGTCAAATGGTGGTTCCATTCCAAGTTTTCTGAGGAATCTCCATACTGATTTCCATAATGGTTGCACCAATTTGCATTTCCACCAGCAATGTATAAGTGAACCTTTTCCCCCACATCCTTGTCAACATTTATTGTTGCTTATGTTCTTGAAAATTGCCATTTTGATTGGAGTGAAATGAAATCTTAAGAGTCATTTCGATTTGCATTTCTCTAATTGCTAGAGATATTGTACATTTTTTCATATATTTGTTGATAGATTGTATATCTTCTGTGAAGTGTCTGTTAAGTTCCTTAGTCCACTTATTGACTGGGTTATTTGATTTTTTTTTTTTTTGGTGTTTTTTGAGTTCTTTATAAATTCTGGAGATTAGTGCTCTATCTGAAGTGCGTGTGGCAAAGATTTTCTCCTATTCTGTAGGCTCTCTCTTCACATTACTGATTGTTACTTTTGCTGAGAAGAAGCTTTTCAGTTTGAATCCATCCCATTTATTGATTCTTGGTATAACTTCCTGTGCTTTAGGGGTCTCGTTAAGGAAATCAGATCCTAGACTGACAGGGTGAAGATTTGGGCCTACTTTTTCTTGTAGTAGTTGCAGCGTCTGTGTTCTAGGGTCTAAATCTTTGATCCACTGTGAGTTGAGTCTTGTGCAGGGTGAGCAATAAAGGTTCAATTTCTTTTTGTTACACATGGTTTTCCATTTTTCCCAGCACCATTTGTTGAATAAGCTGTCTTTTCTCCAGTGAATGCAGTAAATGATTTTGGCCCCTTTGTCTAGTATTTATGTGGGTTTGTCTCTGTCTCTTCTATTCTGTACCATTGATCTACTTCTGTTTTGGGCCAATACCATGCTGTTTTTATTACTATTGCTCTGTAGTATAGTGTGAGGTCTGGTATTGTGAGACCTCCTGCATTACTTTTCTTGCCAAGGATTGCTTTGGCTATTCTGGGTCTCTTATTTTTCCAAATGAATTTCATGATTGCTTTTTCTAGTTCTATGAAGAATGGGATTTTAATAGGAATTGCATTAAATTTGCATAATGCTTTTTGTAGTATGGCCATTTTGACAATATTAATTCTGCCTATGCAGGAGCATGGGAGGTCTTTCCATCTTTTAAGGTCTTCTTCAATTTCTTTCTTTAGTGTTCTGTAATTTTCATTGTAGAGGTCTTTCACCTCTTTTGTTAGATTGATTCCCAAGTATTTCTTTTTTGTGGTTACTGTGAACATGGTAGTTTTCTTAATTTCTCTTTCAGTAGGTTCATTACTGATGTATAAGAATACATTTGATTTATGAGTATTGGTTTTATAACCTGCTACTTTGTTGAATTCATTTATTAGTTCTAGAAATTTTTTGGTGGAATGTTTTGGATCTTCTAATTATAGAATCATGTCATCAGCAAATAGTGATAGTTTGAGTTCTTCTTTACCCATTTGTATACCTTTAATTTCTTTCTTATGTCTAATTGCTCTGGTTAGAGTTTCAAGGACAATGTTGAATAAAAGCAGTGAAAGAGGGCATTCCTGTCTTGTTTCAGTTTTTAGAGGGAATGCTTTCAATTTTTCTCTGTTTAGAACTATGTTGGCCTTGGGTTTAGCCTTGGCCTTTTATGATGTTGAGGTATGTTCCTACTATCCCTAGCTTTTCTAGTGTTTTGAACATGAAGAGGTGCTGTATTTTGTCAAATGCCTTTTCTGTATCTATTCAGATGATCATATGATTCTTTTTTTTAAGTCTATTGATATGATGAATTACATTTAGTGATTTCATATGTTGAACCAACCCTGCATCTCTGGGATGAACTCCACTTGATTATGTTTTTGAATTTTATTGAGAATTTTTGCATCTATGTTCATCAGGGATATTGGTCTAAGTTTTCTTTCCTTGATGTGTCTTTGTCTGCTTTTGGTGTCAGGGTGATATTAGCTTCATAGAATGAGTTTGGAAGTATTCCCTCCTTTTCTATTTCATGGAATAATTTGGGGAGCATTGGTGTTAATTCTTCTTTGAAGGTCTTGTAGAACTTGACTGAGAATTCATTTAGTCCTGGGCTTTTCTTATTTGGTTGGCTTTTGCTGGCGTTTTCTATTTCATTACTTGAAATTATTCTGTTTAAATCATGTATGACCTCCTGATTCAGTTTACGTAGGTCATATATCTCTGGAAATTTTTTCATGTCTTCGATATTTTCTATTTTATTGGAATATAAATTTTCAAAATAGTTTCTAATTATCTTCTGTATTTCAGTTGTGTCTGTTGTGATATATCCTTTTTTATCATACATTTTAATAATTTGGGTTTTCTTTCTTTTTTCTTCGTTAGTGTGGCTAGGAGTTTATCAAGTTTATTGATTTTTTTCAAAGAACCAAGTTTTGTTTGATTGATTTTTTTCAATTGTTTTCATGGCAGTGTATTTTTTTTTAGAAATTTATATACCCTGTTCAGCCTTTAGAACATTGGTTAGCATGAATTCTTAACCTCTTTTTTTTTTTTAGTTAAATATCCATATTGAAAATTTGATGATAACCTTTCTTTTCCTGAAGAAATTCATATATGCATAAACACACACTAGTTTATGAGCCCCTCAAAGTCCAGTTAAAGATCCTTAGAGGTATTTGGGCCTCTGATTAAGAACACTAAGCAAGAGGTTTGGAGACTTTGTCCTTTATCAGTAGAAAAATTCTAGATGTTTAGTCCTCTTGTTAGTTATCTTGAAGGGTTTCTGCTTGGGCCCCAGATAAGTGGCGTGTTTTAGTTTTAGCTATCCTTATAGGTAGATAGTGCTAGATCATTGGATATGAGATTTCCCCCACAAATTTTGTGTTAATGCAGGAATATTCGAAGGTGAAGTGTTTGGATTGACAGAGCAGTAACCTTATCAGTCCATTCTAGTTTGAATGGACTAACTGGGAGGTAACTGTAGGCAGGTGGGGTGTGGCTGGAGGAGGTGGTCCCTAGGTGGTCTGCCCTCATAGGGTTTATCTTCCCCCCAACCCTTTCCCCTTGACCTCTCTCTCTGCTTCCCAGATGCTACATCCTGAGCAGCTTTCCTCTGCGACATCCTTCCATCTTTAGCCCATTTTAATAGACTTGACCAACTATGGACTAAACCTCTGAACTATGAGCCAAAATAAATCTTCCTTCCTTTATGTTGTTCTTGTCAGGTATTTTGGTCACAGCAAAGACAAGCTGACTAAAACACTCCTTGTGGTTTTAATTTGCATTTCCTAATGACTAATGATGTTAAGCATCTTTTCATGTGCTTACGTGCATTCTACACACCTTCTAAAATTTTTTGTAAAATCTGTTTGAATCTTTTGCTCATTATTTAATAATTGAGTCACATTCTTATTATCGAAGTTTATTATTTTATATTCCAGATGCTAGCTCGTTAACAATTATGATTCATAAAAGTTTTTTTCCCAAGCATACCTTATCTTTCCATTCCATTAATAACGTCTTTTAAGAACAGAAACTTAAAATTTTGAAGTTTGATATTTTAATTTTTAAAAATTTTATTGGTTGTACTTTTATTTTTAATGTATCTTCAAAATGCCTAATCGAAGTTCACAAAACTTTTCTCTTTAAGTTTTATAATTTTAGTCTATTTTGAGTTTACTTTTAGATATGGCATAAGGTTACTATTTATTTTTAATATTTAAAAAATATTTTATCTCTCCTTTTTGTTTGAAACTGAGGGGCTATGGTTGTGAGTTTGTTTACTCTAGAGATTGACCCTAGTAGATAAAGCATTATATCATATCTTCACTCAATAGTTCATTTGCTTGATATGCAAACTAATTACATATAGGCTAATTGGCTAGTTTCCGATTAAGAAAAGGAAATGAATGGCCATGCATGAAGTATGAATTAATGCAGAACAGTATATAAAGTATATAAATCATTCCTTCTGACCCTCAGCACACTGCCTGACATTCCTAAACAACTGGGGAAGTTATTTGCATAATGAGGTCCAACTCAAATATTATCAAATGCATATTTGTAATTAAGTAATACATATCAATGAGGTCTAAATAATCAGTGCAAATGTGATTAGCAAATTAAAAATATGTTGTCAGCACATGAAAGTATCTCTTCAAAAATAAATATGAAAATATTCAATTAATATCCATGTTATGATGGAAACTTCTGGGTAAAGTGTTTTCTAATATTTTTTAAAATGTTAATGTATATTTTTTTTTCATCAAGCTTTTACTATTGAAAAATGCAGCCCTTCACTCACATAAGAGAAAACCAAATTTCTTTGTGACCTAGAAAGAAGGCAGAGCTGATTTTATAACTAACAAGTATTTTTAGAGGAGAGAAAAAAACATTATGAAAACAAAGGAATTCAGAAGACAGTAAAATCTGGAATACATATTCATGCCCAGTTTGAAAAATGTGGGACATTTTAATACCATTGTTATGGTTTGGATATATGATGTCCCCCCCCAAAAAAAGCTCATGTGTGAGACATTTCAAAGATGAAATGGTTAGATAATGAAAGTTGTAACCAACTTAATCAGTGGATTAATTCACTGATATGGATTGACTGGGTGGTAACTATAGGCAGATAGGGTAGGTCACTGGGGGAGCCTTTGGGGTTTATATTTTGTCCCTGGTGAGCAGAGCTCTGTCTCTGCTTCCTGATTGCCATCTCCTGAGCTGCTTTTCTCTGCCATACCATTGGGCAATGATGTTCTGCCTCACCTTGATCCCAGACCTATGGAATCAGTCATCTATGAACTGAGACCTCTGAAACCCTGAACCAAAATTAACTTTTCTACATTGTTCTTGTCAGGTCTTTCAGTAAGAACAATAAAAAAAACTGACTAAAACAACCACTTTATTTTTTGTATAAAAATTATAAAAATCTTGCATGTAAATCAAAAGGAAAAAACCTCTGTATTTTCACCTTTCTGGAAAGTTACTGCTAACAATTTAAACTATTATTATAAAATGGTCTAAATCAACATTTGTTTTAGAATGAGAACTATGTTTGATTAGGAGAGTACTTCAGAGAGAATGTGAGACCCTAGCAGGACCTTGATACTGGTGAAAACTTCTGTGTAAGACAAGTGTAAACATTTACTTGTTCTTTAGAGAAAGAAGAAGGATGAGAGAGAGAGAACAGAGATAAATTTCACACAACTGTCCATCCCATGATATAAATGTTTTCTCTCAGGTTGAGTATCCCCAAATCTTCAGTAAAAAGCATACAATGCAGATTACTATCTTGTGGAATTGGTGAAGAAGCTGAACCATCTTTAGCCATCATAGAAATTCAAATCAAAACTACATGGAGATCCCACCTCACACTAGTTAGAATGGCTATTACCAAGGAAACAAAAATAACAAAGCTGGCAAAGATGGTGGGGTGGCAGGTGGGAAGAACTCTTATGTTTGGTGAGATAGCAAATTAGTACAGCCACCAGCCACTATGGAAAGCGGTATGGAGATTCCTCAAAACAAACAAACAAACAAACAAACAAAAACGAAAACAACAACAACACCAAAAATAAAAACTAAAAATGCTTAGCATATGATCCACCTATATCAATCCTGGATAGATATCTGAAGGAATAAAAGCATTAAAAATAGACATCTGCATATCCATGTGTATTGCAGCACTTTTCACAATAACCAAGTTATGGAATCAGCCTAGATGATCATCAGTGGATGAATGGATTAACAAAATACGATCCACATACACAATGTAGTGTTTGTTGGTCTTTAAGAAAGAAATCACGTCACTCATATGAAATTGGATAAGACTAGAGATCATCACATTAAGTTAATAAACTAGACTTGGAAAGACAAGCATTGCATGTTTCTCTCAAACGTCAAATCTAGAGAAAAATGGGGGGGATGCCATGGCAGTAGCAGGGGGACTGTTGGAGAGGGGGAAGGAAACCAGGGGGAAGGGCAAGGGGCATAAGAGAGGGTAATAGGTTTGATGAACTCAAAGCATGTTATACACATGGATGGAAATTGCACAATGAAACCCATTATTGTGTACAATTAATATGTACTAACAATTATAATAAAAAGAAAAAGAAAAGCTTAGCTCTTCAGTATGGACTAATATATAGGAGGTGTCCTTTGCAAATTGGATATGCAGGACAGCCAAGGATCTTGATGAATTTGGCACAGAAACTAGGAGAAACCACAGAATTTCTTTCACAGGAATGTGGAATGGGGTTTGGACCAAGTTTAATCAGGTCTCTAGGGGATAAGGGGTAGAGGTCTATAATGGTGATATCTAGGCTACATATAGATTTTACTGCTATAATAAAGGACAGGGCAGATTTATATTAACTGACATAAAAACATGTCCTCAAAATACTATTATATAATAGTACTTATTTGAAAAATGAGTACATTGGAAGATAAATTTTATAGGAAGAATGTATTACACAGACTACATTAAGGATGTGTTCAGATATAAGAAACAGGCCCTACCAGTGGGGACTATGTGGAAAGAGTACAGGAGATGACAGGGAAACTCAGGGCTGGAACAATGAGGTATAACAGACCCTGCTAAGAGAAGCAAAGCAGGGAAGGCTACATAATTTCATGGCCTAATGAAAAATGAAAATTAGGGACATCTTATTAGAAAATTATTAATAATAATAATTATTAATAATTCTAAGACATCACCTATGGCTTATTGTACATTTTCCTTTTTCTCTTAATGCTAATCCTTTGTGGTGGAAAATGTCTCTTCTTTCAAAGAGAACAACTGGTCCTCTGCTTACCAGGCAGCTTCGAAGGCAGTTCCTACAAATTCTCTTCCCTGGGAATCATGTGCAAGACTCTCACAGACCTGAAATCTCTCATCTACTGGACTCAAAGTAGACTATTTGCATGTTATATCACATTTTATAATAAAAGTACAATCTTACCTGGTTATTATAGAGACAGTGTGCTGAAGAAAGCAAAAATTCGTGGCATGTAGTAAATTTTTAATAGCTTCGTATATGAATGAAATAATAAAAACTTGATTCTAGTTCAAGTTCTGAATGTACCTGGTAAAGTCATTTAATGTTGGAAGGCCTCAATTTCTTTTCTGAAAAATAATGAGTTGAAGTAATTATCAAGTCTAAAAATATCTATATGCTTCCATATGCTGAAAGATTTTTTAAAAGGAGCCAAGACGATGGTAAGAGCTTACAAGCTGTTGGGACAGGAAAGATTACATAAACACAATTTCTCATTTTCCAATATGCAATCAATTAATGTAGGCTTTTATGACTTCTGTATTAATACACTCAGAGCTGCACAATTTATTTATTTATCCTACAAGTCCAAATCTGCCACAGTCATTTCCTGTGTGGAATATATAGCTAAAGAGGGCAGGGCATTATTTGCTTTCACAGCTAGACTATTCATTGGATAATCATTGAGGATGAGGCTTACAACTCTGCATCTTGGTCTTTGGGCAGTCCCAAATTCATTGTTATTTTGAACCATCTCTTTAAGTATGATGTGCACCACCAGAACATACAACCTGCTGTGATTTTTAAGGAAATAGCGATGGAAGAAAACAAATGGCCAAGAAAGCAAATAGCACTAAACAGGTTTCACTTCAGAGCTGGAACACAAAGCTTCCCTTGTCATGAAGCCTAAGTATCAGACAGATTAGAATCAAGATACTCATCATCATTACCCATATCAGCTGAATCAGATTCTCTCAGAAATTTTAAAATTTTCTTCTGGGAGAGAGCCAAGGAGGGAAAACAGTAAATTCATTATTTGCAATTAAATATCTACTTTACACCCATTCCCTGCTAAAGTGGAAATACAATTTAAAAAAATCCTTTCCCAATAAAATCTCATATGTCTAAAGCAGCCTAATGTAGAATGTTAGTTTATGAGCTGGGCAAATTACATTTAATTAGCAGATACTTTCCAAATCAAACATGATAGCATTTTTCTCTCATTTTGTCAGTGGAATGTATGATTTAAAAAAGAGACTTTATCTGGGAAAAAGGATTGTTTTGAAAAAACAGCACAATTCAGTGAATTTGAAAAAGTAATGTGTATACTTCAACAGAAGAGAAACAAATTAAGCCAATTATGACATCATAGAGACAGCTGGACCTGAGGTTATAAAAGTTTGCATAAAAATTTTCCCATTTACTCTCTTTTAACTTTTATACAAGTTTTTAAACTATTACAAGCATATTTTATTCTTCAAAGGGATATAATTGTTTCTAGCTTGGAAGGGATGTAGCGAGAGCCACACAGTGAAACAGTATCAGATTCACATGTATGTTACACAAATGATGTGCATTCCCCTATGAAATTAAATACATCACTGTAACCTTTGTATGTAATTAATATCTTAAGAAACAAACTTTGTACTGTTCTTTACTGTACACATACTTCATACTAAAAATTTTATGTGTATAAATATATTTTAAAAGGTTGTATAAAACATAAATGCTATTCTTTATAAACTATGGCAATTTTATCCATATGTGATTTTCATCTTATGAAATGACTTTGGATTATAACTGCACTGCATATGAAAGTGTTTTGCAAACCATAAAGCTCATACACGTTTAAGATGATATTGATATTTTTATTCTCATTTAGAAGGAAAACCAAAAATAGAGCAGAAAAGAAAAAAGAAAAAGAAAAACAAAGACATTACATAAAGACTGTCTCATTTCATTTTTGCTAATTGTTCATGGTTTTATCTTAGGTTTCATAATATTTTAATTTGGAGTACACTATCTTTAATCTTCAAAAAGAATAGATTTGTATTTAGATAGGTCTCTCTGGACTTAAAAGCAGTGCTTTAAATAAATAAATAAATAAATAAATAAATGGGAGAATTTGATGGTAAAAAAAAATGATAAAACTAACAACTTCTCCTTATAAGGAATACTGTTTTTTTTTTTTTTTAAGTATAGAGGTGTGCCTATTACATTGCAGGTATTCAATAAATGCTTTTACATTAAACTTTTTGCTTCATAAGAAAAAAATTAAATAAATAAATGCTATATTTGAGGAAATCAGTACATTAAACAGGTATCTGTAGTTCCATGTTTATTGCATCATTTTTGAAATAAGTAGGCTTTAAAATCAACCATGATGTCCATCAGCAGACTAATGGATAAAGAGACTGTGGTATATATACTCAAAATGGATTATTATGCAGCCATAAAAAATGCAATCCTATCTTTTGTAGCCACAAGGATGGAATTGGAGTACATTAGGGTAAGTAAAATAAGCCAAGCATGGAAAGATAAATACTACATGTTCTCATTTAAAATAGTTCTCCCTAAAATAGTTGATTTCATTGAATTAGAAAGTAGATTAATGGAGAACAGAGGCTAAGAAGGATAGGGATGTGCAGGGACAGAGAGAATTTCAATAATGGGTACTGAACTACAGTTAGATAGGAGGAACATGTTCTATGTTATATACTATTGTAGAATGTCCAAAGTTTTCAGCAATTTCTTACATATCTCAAAACAAGTAGAAAGTAGGAGTTTAAAGTTTCCCGGTATAAAGAAATGCTAATTGTCCTGATTTGAGCATTACATATTATGTGTATATATTTATAATTATCACACTGTGTCCTGTAAGTATGTATAATTATCTATTAAAAATAAAGCAATAATTTTTAAATGACCATAAGATACGCTTATACCTATTAAACTAAAAAGTGGTGTTACTATAATTATCCTCTCCAAAAAAAAATCCAGAACCCTAATTTTAATATAATATTCTATAGTTAATAGTACTAGTTAAATGCAAGTTTGTTTTTAAGCAACAAACTCAGTTTAAAACCATTGAATAACCATTTTTTTTGATAATTAGTGAATAACCAATTTGAGAATCTTTACAATTATTCCATGGTTGCTGGAAGTTTACTAATAATTTGCAAAATAATGGGTTGTTCAACTGAAATGAAGAGATAAATATCTGTTCTATGAAAATACAAAAGAGGATTTTTAGTTATACTAAATGTTAGAACTGCAGAAACTTGGAAAATGATTCCTCCTCTCCTTTGCAATTCAGAAGCTGAAATGGTAAGTGTCTGAGTGGTCGTGTAAAATCACACATATGCCATGGAAAAGATGTGACTCAAGGAAGGAAAGTCAAATGGCAGTCAGAATAGAAGTGGGGACAACTGAGGTTGCCTTGCTGAACTCCTCAGAAACCTCAAACAGCAGGGCTCTTCAGCCACTCTTGGCAGGCTTCCAGAAACAACACAGAAGGCCACGGAAAAATACAGGGAGAGGGAAGATCACACTTCGACATTTTAGCACATAAAAACATGAAAATGCTGTACAATATTTTCATAAGCATCACATTATTATGGTATGTTAGCAAGCCAGACCTTTGGTTTAATTTCTGCTTTGGGGCTGGATGATTTTCTTTGATTCTTTAATTCATGTTTCTCTATGATCATGTTTTACTCCCTTCACAGACACTTAACGAAAGGTGATGCTATTAGATTTTTGATCTGGAAGAATGTTGTTCCTGGCAATTAGGTATTTAGGTTTATATTACCCTAAAGGTGCCTTTGACCCGTGGCCCATGGGAACACGTGCAGGTTTTGAGTGAGATAGGTTCCTGTGCTGCCTCCTACGCACACTAGCTGAACACCCAGAATCAAAGATACTCATTCTCCCGGCCTCTGTTTCCTGAACTGTAAAATGGGGATGATATTGCACAGTAGAGGTAAGGATTAAATGAAGTGTGTCAAATGCTTTGTATAAAGTTGAAACTCAACAAAAAGTAAAACATTCAAAGTTTCTCATTTTCTTTGAAGAGAAAACACACCAATTTGAGAAGGAAAGCCCCATCCATGGGGGGGGGGGGGAACAACTGTTTGAGTAGTTAGGATAATCTTGTTTCATAATTTCCTCTGCCTTTCTGACCTTTTTTGTAGCACCTTTCAGGTCACATTATTTATTTTTCCTCTGAGACACCTTGTCTCCCAGTTTATTGGTAAGAGCATTGAGTGAGAATCTCAACAAGCTCCAAAGAAACCATGTCATTGTTATTCAGGAAAAACTGTTGTACTAGATTGTTCCTCTTGCTATTTTGTTCTCTGTTAAATGGAGTAATAAACATTTTATTTAAGGGATAAACCCGTAATTACCAGATGCTTGATATGCAGCCTGAGTCGCCATCCTTGGGGGGTCTTCACTTTATCAGGTCCAACCCTCATCCAGATGCTTAGTGGCTGAATAAATTTCTTTGCTGTTCATATCATCAGAGACAAATCACAACCTCGAGTAATGATTAATGCAGATGGCGAGTAACATTAACCTTTTTAGTTAGCTCCCAAACAAAATCCAGTAGGGAACAGGAAGTTATTAAAATGTGCAGTCTGAAAGCATTGTAACCCAACCCTGAGCGCCAGAAGCAGCACCTGTGGAGCAGGACATATCAGTGGGGGCTGGAGGCAGCTTCACAAAACCAAGACCAACCGGGAGGGCAGGATGCTTTTGCTGCTTGGGGGAAGTAGTGAGAGTCTGAGATTCAGTGTTGTCCTGCCATTGTATCTGAACTTCGGCATTACTCAGTGCATCTCTGTACAGAGTGATGAGTTTTCTAGCAGTGATGGGAAATCGGGTGAGTCAGATGGCAACAAGCCTCTTCAAAAGGATTCCCCGATCACATGAGCAGGAAAGGGATACTTTTCCTGTCCTTGCTCTCTTGTATTAATTTAAATCATACTTCCTCAAATAGGAGTGATTTGTGGCTGTCTTAATTCATACTAACCTGTGAGAACAGGTGCTATGCTTTGAATAAATGTCCCCCAAAGTCCCATGTGTTAATAACCTGAAAGTTATTATTAGCAGATCATGGTTCCAGTTCTCACTTCTGTTATCTATCATCTATCTATCTATCTATCTATCTATCTATCTATCTATCTATCTATCGATCTATCACCTATTTTTTTCCTTCATGGTGTTGGGGATCAAACTTAGGGGCTTGTGCATACTTACCACTGAGTTACACCCTTAGTCCCTCAAACATGTTACTTCTTTAACCTTCCCTCCTTCATACACTGTCACTCCTTTATCATCAGTACTTCTCATTTTTGTGGCTTTATAAATGAGCTCTGTGAAGCTAAAATTTTAGGGAAATTAAGTAATAGTTACCTTCTTTAAATTGGATCATACTATTAGAGTTATTTTTTTTTTCCTGCTTAATTCTGAATTCTGTAGACTTCTGGCTCCCTGTCAACCCTCAGTTACCATTAACATCGATAATGCTCCTTGCATTTCCTTGTGGAGTCCTGGTTGGCAATACATGATACAATTAATCAAAAACGGAATAAAGGCAAATAGTGGACAGGTTATTTCTTTCTCATAATGAGTAATATACGTTGACAGATGAGTTTTCCTTATGAGCAGGTCAAGTTACTTTGTAAATTCCATCTTCCCCTTCTTGTAAGCGGCTGGAAAGAATTAGTTTCCCTATATTTGGAGAATTTGACATTCAAGGTTGCACAGGGATGTAGTTGGGACAGTCAAACTTGTAGACTCCTAAATTAATATAATCTGTCTGCCAGGTCATTTGTCTTCCTATATAGTCCTAGTAAGTGCCTTTGGCATTAAAAACAGATGTTTATCAACCAGATGACAAAGGTGATACTAAACTTTCAATTTAGTTATGAGAAAAAGTGGGACTACATTAATCCACAGTTCTGCTCTTGCACTCTTCAGAAGGTCCCAGAGGCAATCTGCCTCTGCCCTTTCTCCTGCTTTTTCATAACTGAACAGCTTACAGGAGGACTGCTACCAAAGGGGTCCTATGTGGCTTCAAGTGCCACTTCTGACCTGAATTCACTGAGGGCTACAAAGACCCTTGACTCCTTTTTAATCATTATTTGCTCAAATCTATAAAAGGGAGTATAGCACATGTTAAGGGCGTAACAGGGAATCTGGGGAGTTACTGTCATTTTTAAAGCGGTGTTATATTTTCTCTTTCATTCTTGGGACAGTAATCTGAACAATGCCATGGAGGGAGTTGTAAACAAGATGAATAACAGCCCAACAATGGGCTTTCAACACGGAATGTTTTTTCCCATAAATATTCCAGAAGTATCTGAAACTGCATTGGACCATTGAAGAAGAGCAATGTCTGCCTTCACAGTTTTCATTTACTTGTGAAGAGATTTTTAAAAATTTTGTATTTTCTTGTCCCTTTTATAATCAAGATCCTTTCAGCAGAAATTGAAAACCATAGCTGTTTCCAGGTGGGGATGAATGCCCACCAGTTCATCTCCTCCACACAAGTGTCTATAAAAGTGGTTGATTCTGCAAGCTGTGATCCAAATATTTCTTGTTTTGCTAGGAAACAGCTTAATCATCAACCGTGTTTATCTAGCCTCCCTTAGGACTGACATGCATCAGTCCCCTCCTCAGACTTAGTGGACCTTCTGAAGGTCCTGCAAGAAAACTTATGGCACCCTGAAGTTACCACTACCAGATGAAAGAATTGTTCTTAATTTTGAAAGCTAACTACAGTGTGATCTCTATTGAGTTCTGAAGTAATATTCAGCTTTCAGCATTTGATTATTTCCCTTTCCTTAAGTCAATAAATGAAAAATGAAGCAATCCTCAACCAATGTTGCATTCCTGTGACAGAGTGTTCCTGGGTCTTCCATTGGCATTGCACAGGCAGATAAGAAGCCTAACCCCCAAATTCTACTGTCAGCAGAGGAGGTTATACAAGCACATAAGCAAAGCTCTTCTGTCAGCCAAAATACCAGTTCAGCTGTGTTTGCAATGGCATAAATAAATGTTCGCTTCAGATCTAGCCAATGTGAGATAAACAAGGAAATTACAAAGAGGAGTTTTAATGTTAGGAAGACAAGAGGTTAGGAGGCATGAAAAGAGTTTAATTGTTTTACAAACGTTTCCAGTAAACCACTTTAAGCAGCTGGCCCCACGTAATCACCACCAAAACCTTTTTCAAGAAGTGTCTTCGATTCAGAACAATAGAATCAGGCTCTGCTATCTCCAGTCATGCAGACCCTGACAATGCACACAATCTTCCCTTCTTTTTCTCAGCAGGTGAATTTATGAAAGCAAGATAGTGCTCTGAAAACAAGCTATTTCTTTTTAAAATGACATTTTGATTCAACATAGGGTCATAAGTAAAACTTCAATACAGAAGTGACAGAATCTTTCTATGACTCTAGAAGCAATACCTACTGATGGAAAATCCATAAATACTGTCCATTTTAAACTGCTCTAAAAACTGTAGTTATATTAGTGAATAATCTAATTAAGGGAGGTATTTCTTTATCCTCTCTGAATAATAATAAAAAAATACTTTATATCTCTATGGCTTATTTTTTCTGATACAGGGTCTTTGATACGGATATAAAGTCCTAAAGTTCTTCCATCTTCTCCTTTTGGCCAATAAAATTAAACCTATTAACAGGAAGAAAGTCATGCATCTATCTATATATTATATTATGTCTTTATCATTTATGTCTCTATGCATGTGTTTATATCCCAGCTTATTCCACAAAGACTTTAAGAAATAGCAACATGCAGTAAATTTGCAAATCAAAAGAAAAAATGGAGGACATTGAAAGATCTAAATTAGCATAGGAGACGTAAATGGGCTAGGGAAAGGTGTTAGGAAGACTGTTCTAGGCCTAGGAAGGCTATTATTTCTATTTAGCATCTAGAGCTGGGCCATAAGCTAGTTTTGAACTTTATGACTGACTGACAAAATGACAATGTAAACAGACAAATCATTTTCATTATATATGGATGTCATGAGAAAGGCATATGATCTTAGGAGCATCATGGTATCCTCTTAACAACTACCTCCTAAAATGTTCTCTTAAGGACTTTGTGCTGGGAATATTGAGGGAGGTGATGAACAATGTCTTCAGAAATATTGCTCCAAGAAATTCATGTCCAGAGTGTGTTCTGAGAAAGTTCACTGCAAAATCTTTCATTTGAATTCAGGGAAAGCAGTTGTCCTTTATATGTTCATGGGGAGGGAACATATAGTCTATGCTTGGAGGGTTTTGATGGGTGGTTTGATTCAAAGATAAATGCCCAATACCTGTAGTGTACATGGGCTGCATGCACATATATGTACATATATGTAGATAATTCTAGTTCAAGTGGCTTTATAGAAAATAATAGTGCTAGGTGTTGTGACTCATGCCTGTAATCCCAGCAACTGGGGAGGCTGAGGCAGGAAGATCACAAATTCCAGGCCAGCCTCAGTAACTTAGCAAGACCCTAAGCAACTTAGTGAGACCCTGTCTCAAAATGAAAAATAATAAACAAAAAAGATGATAGTGATGTGACTCACTTTCAAAGCATCCCTGAGTTTAATCCCCAGAACCCGCTTCCCCCCCAAAAAAAGAAAGAAAGAAAAAGAAAAACAATACCTATGACTTATTGAGTAGTTATTGTGGACCAGGTACTTTATATGCTTTATTCCATTTATTTGTCCTAAGATTTGAACATAATTACTACTATTTTCCTCTTCTCTATTTTACAAAATGAAGATATAGAGGCAGAAGAGAATGGTGCACACCTGTAATCCCAGTGGCTCCAGAGGCCGAGGCAGGAGGATCACGAGTTCGAAGCCAGCCTTAGTAAATTACCTAGGCCCTAAGCAACTCAGCGAGACCCTGGCTTATCTCTAAATTAAAAAAAAAAAAAAAAAAAGACTTGGGGATGCAGCTCATTTGGTTATGTGGCCCTGGGTTCAATCCCTAGTGTGGAAAAAAATTAATAGACCTGCCAAAGGTGTGTGTGTGTGTGTGTAAATACATACATACATATATATATATATATAAAATTAAAATAAAAAAATAAAAAATCCACCATTGTATTGGGTGATTTAAATACACCTCTTCCAATAAATGATAGATCAAATAGACATAAATCAGTTCAAACAAGGAAGACTCTGATAGGACAATAAAATTGATTGATTTACTGCAGGATTTCCGAAACCTCCTTGATGACCCAGAACTAGATCTATTGAAAGATAATCTCAAGGAAAGAAACAAAGAAATCTGTAGAAAAAACTGCCCCAGGGATGACTCTTAGTCAGGAAGTAGGGCACTCATTGAATACACAGAAAATCATGGACTCAGTTCTCCTTAAGTTACAATAAACATTTATCAAAAACAAACATTTCCCCAAACATGATAATGCTCTAGGCCATATAGTAAATTGGAGTAAATTCCAAAGAATTAACTCACACAGAATTCTAGCTTTGGCCAAAATTAAATTATGTTAAGTAGAAATTAAAAAGAAACTAAAATTTTATATAAATGTATAAGTGTGTGAAAAAAATTGGAAGTTTAAAACTGCAACTTTTAAAAAACTCATAGTTAGAAAAACTTACTGAAAATTTGAAAGTACTTAGAATTGAACAATAAAGAGACAACTCAAATCTCTAGATATGTAGGTGAATGGTATGTGGAAGGATACTTTTTAGATTTAAACATTTTGTTAGAAAAGAAGGAAGTCTTAAAATTAATGAGCTGGGCATTTATCTTTAAAGGTTGGTTAAAAAAAATGGAATAAACTCAAAACATTAGAAGAAATTAGTTAAAGTGGAGGTAGAAAAAATAAAACACCAAAGAGAAGAGAGGCTGGGGGTGGGTAGCTCAGTGGTTGAACTTGCTTTGCATGCCCAAGGCCCTAGGTTCCATACCCAGCACTGCAGAAAAACACAAACAGAAGTCCCTAAGACACGAGTGGGTCACCATCAATCAAAATCAGCTTTTGAACAGATACACATAAAGAAAGGGACAAATTTCTGAAAAGTTAGATAAGAAAGCAAGAGAAATTTCAAAGAAATTATAAAGAATCAAAAAATTATAGATACTGCAGAAGGAAGAAAAAAAATGTTGCAAAAGTTTGAAAACTTTCAAAAATGGAAAATTTCAGACTGCAAAATTTATCAAAATAGACTCAAGATGAAACAGAAAACTCTGCAACTTAACAAAGTCATTAAATAAATAATTTAAAAATATCTCCCCAGAAGGAAAGAAGCAATGCACACACAGTTTTAGAGATGAATTATACCAAAGGCTTGAGGGAGATGACTCTAAACTTGGCTATAAAAAGGAGAGTATATTCCACAACGCATCTTATGAGGTCTTAGCTTTGGTGCTCAAATCAGATAAGGACAACATATGAAAAGACACTGAGGTGCAGGTCTTAGTTATAAAAACTGATACACTCATTTTAGGGGGGTGGTCTGCCAGGGGTGTCTACTAATTTTATTAGTGGTTTACTAAAATTAATTTATTAGTGGAATCATATATGTCATTAGTTGTGTGATATCATAAAAATTACATTATTAGTGACTAAAAGTTTAACTTATTCTATTGTTTTGGTGAATTGAAAGTTTGGTCATTATGTAGCGAACTTCTTATGCTGTTTTTTGCCTTAAATTATATTTGTGTATTTTAAATGAACTATATCAATTTCTTTAAAATTAGTACTTTTCAGATACATCTTTTTTCCCCCATCCTCAACTTTCTCATGTATTTTTCTTTATGTTATGACCCTTAGACATAGCATTTACCCATTTTAGAAAATTCACTCTGAAATCCATATATTTTAACAGGAGAGGAATCAGTCCACCGACATTTATTTTGGTTAATTCTTACCAACATGGTGGACTTTTCCTTTATTCTTTTCTTTCTTTCTCCTCTGTTATCTTGATAGATACAATGATAGATTTTATCACTGGGGTTTTCCCCTTCACTAATTTGTTTGTTCCTGACTCTATTTTTATTCCTAGTCAAACCCTTAAAATTTATTGTGCTGATTTAACAAGACTTAAGTTAATAAATACATTTACTCTCCTCCCTATAGTTCCAGGACCTATGAATATTTAACTCCACCACATACACTACCTTTTAGGCTTCACAGGATTTTGTTCATTATTATAGCTCCTTGCAACTTTCAATTTTTATTTTCCACATTGAACATGATTATCATTGCTTTGTTCAATGTTTGTTCGGGTTTATTTTCATTTTTAACATTCATTGTCCTTTCATTCTATCTTTGTCTATCATTCTATCTTTGTCTTGTCCTAACATTCTATCTTTTCTAAATTAATTCTATAGACTTTTTTCTTTACTTAGATTCTATTGGCAGTAAACTCTCAGTTTTTGTTTAAACAATTTTGAGGGATATTTCGAGCATTCCAAACCTAATTTGGCAGACTGTAGAATACACATGGTATAATATCAGGCCCTGAACACCATAAATGCTGGTCCTTAGCTACAAATTCTCAAAACGGAATGTTTCCTCATTTTCCAAAGCCAAGGTTGACAGGTTCCCGTGGGCTGGACTGTGTAGATCTTTTTTTGTTTGTTTATTTGATTGTTTTGTGTTTGTCATTTTTTTATCCTAAGTTACCCATTCCTGGAGGATAGGGTCCTTTGGGTCCCTGCCTTACATGATAGGATTCCAGCTTGAGTTCCCTGCATGTGTGCATTTCAGGCCTTGCCTCTAGTCCCTGTGCATGACCAGTAATGAGCAGCTCAGTCCTACTCCTCTTGAGGACTGCATGGCCTTAAGGCTCTCTAGCTCTTTTGTCTTATTCTCCTGCTTCATATTCTCGCTTTGGAACATTTTTTCCTTTCCTTGCTATCTTGCAAATTCATATATAACTTTTAAAGGATGTTTATAAAATTTCACAACACTTCTGGGTTTTTTTGTTTGTTTTTGTTTTTTGTTTTTTGTTTTTTTTTGTTTTTTTTTTTTGGTACTGGGGATTGAACCCAGGGCCTTGTGCTTGCAAGGCAAGCACTCCCAACTGAGCTATATCCCCAGCCCAACACTTCTGTTTTATACTGGCAAATCTGCAAGATCGTTAGTCCATCCTAATGTCAAAAATAGAAGCCCAAGTATATTTTCTATTTTTATAACAGGGATTGAACCCAGGGTAGCTTAACCACCCAGTCACATCCCTAGTCCCTTTCTTTATGTTTTTATTTTGGGACAGGGTCTTGCTAAGTTGCTTAGGGCCTCACCAAGTTCTTGAGGCTGGCCTTGGACTCACGATCTTCCTGCTTCAACCTCCTGAGTCACTGGGATTACAGGCATGTACCCCTGCATTGGCTTCCAGACATATTTTCTTAATGGTAACTAATAGGTATTTTTTTTTTTTTTCCAACTCTGGGCTTGATAAACATAAGACGATTAAGAACTAGAAAGTGTTTTCTAAATGTTTCACCTATATATAAACATATGTACACAAACTGAAAAAATATACAGATTAAACCAGAGAATAATCCCACAGTGAACCCTTACCCCAGAATGACAGAAAGATTTGATAATTATCTTCATATTTTCATAAAGCTCACTGATTTTTCTCTTTAAATAACACTGGTCCACACCAGTTACATTTTAGTTGCTGAGAATTTGTGGTTTGAGTGTAACGGATCTGATTTGGGTCTCCACTGGTTATAGAGCAAGGCTCTAAGTACTCCGGGGCATCTGGTGTTTCACATGCTGTGCATACATTCAAAGTGTACCAATGTGCAACTGCCTCCTACCGATGATTCAATTATTTCAAAAATACTTTGCATGTGTAGTCATGGTGAGAAGAATTACAAAGATCTTTTTGGTTTTGCTAAAAAAGAGATGCAACCATCATCTGATCCTGGGTCAATGTAATAAGGATGCTGTAGGTAAGATTTGGGTTTAAATCCTAGGGTTTTTTTTTTTTTTTTTTTTTCCTCTCCATGTACATTTCTTTGTCCATATTAGAAACGTGACATATGTACTAGTTAGGGTATGGGTGCAGTTGCTGCGATTGTTTGACTGCTGGGAGCCATATGCCAGCTAGAACTCAAGGTAATATTCTAACAGGAGAGGGAAGAATGGACACTGAGAACACTAACAGTGCATGGAGGGCAGTGGCATGAGTCCATGTCGAACAAGTAGATCAGGGACAAACTGCAATGAATCTAAGCTGAAATATTTTAGCCTTTGTCTTACAGGTAAGAGGAAGCCATGTAGATGTTTAAGCCATAGACCATAATGTTCATGTCATATGAGAAAAAAACTGTCTGAGGAGGTAGACATTAGGAGCAATACCAAGAACAATTTGAGGTTTTCAGAATTCCATTTAAGTTCATGTTTCATAATCACACATTCATCTCTATGTGAAATAATACATCAAAATAAGCTTGCTGTAACGGCAAACATGTATTAATCACTAAAACACTCAGTATGGAAAAGACGTAATTTGAGAACACTTAGTAAAGGACACAAAAAGGCTCTCATGACATGATGGCCTGCATTATCTGTCTGTTGATGTCTCTTAAAAGGGATTTCCTGACATTTACCACAGAATGATTGCTTAAATTCAATTTAATATTCATCTTTGTTCTTAATATTCCCATGGGTCATTTTTTAAACAATAGATTTAGTTAATTAGGTTGACACAAGTAATTAGGAGTAATTTTATATGCACTTTCCGCTTTGTGAAATAGGCAAATTGTTTTTCATTAGTTCCTCAATTCCCCAGGTGAAACTTTTGACCTAGGTACAAAATGTTGTCATTGAAAACCTTAAAAGAGAGTCAAAATTGAGAGTTTCCCCAGAAAAAACACTTTTGGTAGTTTTTGCAAAGACATTTTACAAGATACTTTAAAAGACTTCACTGATGTTTTGATAAAGCATCACTTCACTTATTCGATGACAAGGAAATGAAGATGTAGGTTGGATGTATATAATACTCAACATGACTGAGTTTGCTATTTTTCTGTTTACTTTGTATCTGTTTTTAATAAATATTAGCTAATTAGTGACATGTCACTGCCACAGACTTGATAGTTTTTGTCATCAATTAACTGAAATAATAAGATCAAATTACATTGCTGATTTCCATGAGAACCAAACTTGCTGGGCTCAGTTCCACTGTTGGAAAGGAAATGATCGTTGGGTCATGTCCTATAGTAATAATTGGCACAACTTCGTGAAGAATTCATACACAACCAATTTTTTTTCTTGCTATTTCTGAGTGATGAGCCATTGAGCCCATAAGTAATTTAATTCTAGTTCCTGTGACATTCAAATCACTCAGTTAGAAGATACAATTTATTCAAACTGTGAGGCTGTGAGCTCTCAACATTATTCTTTTATTTAACATCTGATTTTTCCTTTTCACTGATATCTTTCGAATCCGTTTCCATGTTAACACATTAAATCTGATCCTTTGTTTTCAGGCATCAAGCTTTTGCTTTCTCTTAAACAGCATCTAGGCTGTGAAATAAAGAAACATAATTTGTAGGTTGAGAGCCTGAATGTTAGAAAATAAGATAAAGATACAATTCACTTATAACCTAGATGAAAATCTAAAAGGTTGTGGTATTGTTCATTGCATCAAAAACATTAGAAAAATCATTAAAACATTTAAAAACTCAAATCAAAGCAGGTGCAAGGCTAGCTAAAAGGTCTAAACTGAAGATGGAAAATTTCTTAAACGGGTGATGAATGGAGAGGGTAGGATGATTTTGTTCTTTTTGTTTTTTCAGTCTGTGAAGGGATGGTGAATTTGACCCATAGGAATCCTTGCATCTTAAATGGACATGTCTGCTACTTGGTCATCCTATCAGGCCTCCCTTGTAGATTGCTTGTGCTTTCTAGCAGTAAATAAGAACCATTCTTGATTTTCTCTGGCCTCAAATCTGATTCTCATCTTCTTATCCAAATTTTGGTAATTGGCATCTCTTATTTTTCCAGCCGGGTAAAAGTAATCAACTCTGAACTCTCACTCCTGCTTCTGCTCCATCTGACTTCACAGTCTCCCTCTTTCTGGCCTCATGAAGGGTGATGTGATCCAAGCTCAGCCCAACACCAGGCTTGGACTAGATCCTGCTCCCAAAGACATACCTCAAGCTACGGCTCACCAGAGTAAATGTGGTGTTAATCTTATGCTGTCTTTGTGGCAAGTTTAATAATTGAACTTCTGCTTTGTATTTTTTAATCTATGGTAGGCACTGGCTTACTCGTCAATGACTTCCTCTTCCTACCAATTACAATGAAGTTTCTGTCGAAGTGACCAACCCATGGTTAGAATTCTGTCATTTGCTTCCGTCTACCTAAATGCTGGCAAATACATTGCTATTTAACACCTGTCCCCAGACTCTCTCCCAGTGTTCACTGTACACCTGAACTCTAATCTTTTCTCCCTTTCTGCACTACCCTGGTAGTGGCCATATGCTGGACCATCACCCTTTTCTTGTAACTATAGTTGGGCCCCATGCTTTCCTGTGTAGACCTCCTCTCTCCATCTCTACCTGGTTCTGACTCACAGTCCTACTTTACCCTGGTCATGTCCAATGTGCATCTCTTGAGAACAAGTCATCATTCTCTTTCCTTTTCATCACATATTAGAGGAAAAGGTGGTTTCACATCTTTCTGAGGCCATCTCTTAGGATCTTTGAAATCAGTACCTTTAATCCCCTCCAATCCTGCCTCTTTTAGCTTATCCAGAGGTTTGATCTTTCAGTCATTCACTTTCTCATTCTCACTTTTTTCTGTAGACTCTTTCAACTCTGCCTTGAAATATGGGTTGGTTTCCACAGTCTTGAGAGAAAGCACAAATGTCTGTTGATCCTGCAGCTAGGGCTTGACTTTCTCTTTTCTTCTTCTTTACCTAAACTTACAGAAGAAATGTCTTACAGTGTCTATCATTTCTTACCCACCGTTCGATCCTTTATGTCTTAGATTGTGGCCTGCTCCTCTTCCCTACCTACATCACTGAAGGATTTGGAGTCCTAATCAATAAATGTGGTGATATTTTATCAATTTTCATTATTCCTGATTTTTCTCTGATATGATCCAAATATCCACCATTTATTGAGTAGCTGATGTGTGTTAAACAAGTATCCTAGCTTAATAAGCATTTGTAGAAAAATCTTCCCCAATAGTGTTACATTTAACCATTTTAGGAATAAATTAATAAATATTTTATATGGAATTTTTCACGAGAATGTGTCTAAAACGTGATTGTAATTTGGCTGTGACATCTTGTGTTTCTTCTCCTCTCCACCATATGCTGACAGATACACTGAGAATTAACTGCTGGGGCACGTGGGGAAGCTCAACATCACATCATTTGTCAGACTTTTCTAATAATCTTTGTAGAATCTTTGACGGCACCATTCTAAATCACAACATGCTATAAACAGACCTTTTTTAGGCATGTCATACATGCCTCAAGTGTCACATGTGAGAGCCTCTCTCCTCCCCTGTGTAAAATGGAAATGTGCTCGACCAGGAGTTTTTCTTTCCAGGACTTTGTGTGTTCTTCATGCTTAATGAAAACAGGATAAAAAATAATCTTATCATCAACAAAGGAACACTTACATTGAATTGGTCATTCTCCTGAGGATTTCATATTTCCTTTGCCTTTGAAATTCAGTTGCTTTACTACCATCCTCTATACCCTCCGTGGACACATATGCACACACACAGACTTAGGGACCTGAAATGTTCAATACACCAACTTCTGTATGGAAGCTGCCAGGGCATTAAAAGTCTAAAGACATATTTTCAATGTGAGTAACTGCATAAATTATACCTAACACATGCAGAAGATTTTTTAAAAATAAGAATTACTGGGCCTGGGGATATAGCTCAGTGGGTAGAGTGTTTGCCTTGCAAGCATAAGGCCCTGGGTTCAATCCCCAGTACCACCAAAAAAAAAAAAAAAAAAAAAAAAAAAAAAAGAATTATTTGCAAAGTGTTTTTGCTTTATACAAAGTACTACATTTCTGTTTGGTTTATACCCATTATGATTTTAAGTTGTTTCTGTGATGCCACATAAAAATACAAAAAAAAAATTAATTGATGACCCTGCTTCTAGTCTTCCGAGAAATGAGAAAAGAAGTAAACAAAAAGTTATTAATGAAAAATTATTATCTCCATGAGACACCTTGTCTGTCAGTCATGGGTCTGTTTGTGCTTAGATCAGTTCTTCACCCTTTTCTTACTCAGCTCTTCATCGTATATATGGGAATGCTTGTCAGGCTCCTGTCTCTAATGGCTTGGGAATGAATCTGGGCAATTGGAGGTGCTGGCAGGAGCCTAGATGGCAGGAGTAAGGGAGAAGTCAGGTACATCTCTTCCTAATCCTTTCTGCTTTGGGTGTGGGTTAGACAGATGTCACTCTCCTTTCATGGCTCCAGTTTCACTGGACAAGTCACCATGGTGCCAGCATTTTCTTGGTGTCCTTCACCTTGGGCTTTGCTAACATGCAGTTGACCTGTGTTCCTTTAGAGGTGACAGTGACTTCCTGAGGTTACTAGCCCCTGTGTTGCCTCTCTAGTCCTTCTTAATCTTACCTCTGTGTCACTAACTCTGTGTTTAATTCCGTCTGTTTTAAAGATTCAAAGTGGTTTCTATTTCATGGTTGCATTAAAATAGGCATATCCTAGATATTCAGAAAAACCCAAATAATACAATGACTTTTTATTTCTCTCAAGTATGTATTTTTTCATAGCACTTAAAAATGCCAACATTTGTTTATTCTGTTGAATTTCTAGTTAAAATCAACTCAAAACTTATCCTCTTAAAAATCTCTGGCTTATTGTTTCTGCTATGTCTCTCTTAATGGCATGTTCACAACATTGAAATTTTGTACTAGTATTTTTATTGCTCCTGAAGAGGTACAAAAAAATTGACTTTGCATTTCTCTAAATGTTTTAAGTTATCGTCATATTGTCACTAATAGTCATTTCATCTTTGACCCAGGCTTCCCTTGCTCATTTTTCTATAAATGATCTTTTCCCAAGTCAATCTCAAAGAAAAAAATTGCTTGTTGGACTACATTAAACTTTACTTCACTCAAGCAGGGTCCACTTTTGAGTCAATAGATGGATGATCATTATTAGGGGACCAATAATATTTGTTTCACGTCTATAATTGAAGGCTCTGCAATATATATTTTGGGAAAAGAACCATGAAGTCAGCCTCTACCTGGAGGTTGAGAAGAAGAGAATCATTTTGCCTTCAGGAGAGAAAGATACAGAAAAACTTGAGTACTAACCTTATAAGAAGAGACAGTGTCACAGAAGCATTTACACCTACATTCCATGTGAGCACATTATGTCTTGAGATGGGTGTACAAACAGAGCTATATTACAACCAGGTGAACAGTTAAAAAACACTTCCCAATAGGGAAAAATCACTCAGTCTTAAAGTTTCATAAAGAGTAAGTGAACTTACTAGGCAAGAACAAAAAGGACAGAAACAATTATGAAACAAGGGTAAGGTGGGAGAAGAAACAGATACCTAGTACTAAGTCCTGAGTAAAAGCAAGGAAGAGGTCTATTTTGGAAAATGAAGAGAGGACCCCCAGGGTGAAAATAAGTAGTTTTCACCTAACCTTATCTCATTTGTGCATTTAGTTCAGGAAATCTTCAAATATTAGGGTCCTTTGAGAAATGTCCCAAATACTTGAAAATAGAATGGAGACCTGTATATACCTGTATATGTATCTATATATACCAAGGATGCCCAAACACTTGGGTGCTTTGTATTCAATTAGTATAAGTTAAAATGGCTTACAAAATCTGAAGGCTAGGTCTGCAGACTCAAAACTGATGTTTTTCGTATTGTCATTCTTTTCTACAAAGCATTGCTTGGTACTACTAGCAATTGGAATATTAGACTGAACAGACAACTGTTTTGAGTCAAAATGGCATATTTTTTGGTTTATGTCCTTTTGAGATTCTTCATTTTTTTAAAAGTTATTTTTATTGTAAACAAATGGGATACATGTTGATTCTCTGTACATGGAATAAAGGCATACCATTTGTGTAATCATACATTTACTTAGGGTAATGTTGTTTGATTCATTCTATTATTTTTTCCCTACCCCCCCACCCCTCCCACCCCTTTTTTCCCTCTATACAGTCCTTCCTTCCTCCATTCTTGCCCCCTCTCTCCCCTATTATGTGTCATCATCTGCTTATCAGCAAGATCATTCTTCCTTTGGTTTTTTTGAGATTGGCTTATCTCACTTAGCATGATATTCTCCAATTTCATCCATTTGCCTGCAAATGCCATAATTTTATTATTCTTTGTGGCTGATTAATAAAAATATTTCCCCAAGTTCCTCCACGTTAGCATTAGTCTCATACTCCACTCCTCTGTTCAACCCTACCTGGTAAGAGAATGCTCAGATTTGATTACAATATTCCATTGTTTAAAATCCATCAAATGCTTCTCCATTAGGACAGGTCTATGCTCTTGGCATTTAGATAAGGTTGCCAGATTAGCAAATAAAAGATGTAGGACACCCAGTTAAATTTAAATCTTCAACAATGTATTTTTTAAAAGTATAAGTATGTACTGTGCCATATTTAGGACATACTTATGCTAAAAAATTCTTCATTGCTTATCTGAAATTCAAATTTAACTGGGCATCCTGCATTTTATCTGGCAACTTTAAATGTGGAGCCTATGCCCTATCTTCCTCCGCAGGTTCTTTGTGCACTGTGCCCACCTGGGGCCCAACGTTATAGCTATCTCCAACTGCTCTAATTCCTGAAACTCCTACATACTGTCACCAGGATTTCACTCACATTTTGTTGTCTGAACCACAAGTTTGAGAATTGTGTAACTCCATCGTGGTGAAATCCAAGAAAGTACAATCTGCCATTACTCCTGAGAGACCCCTGTTTGCTAGTGGGACAAAGGTCGTGGATGAAGAGGTTGTAGCAATACTGTTGAGGAGTAGTAACCAACCTTTGATTCCTGGTCTTTTCAGTCTCAAAAGGCTCTGTCTGTTTCCAAATAACCAAGTTTCACTTTCTCCTGAAATAATTTCCTTTACAACTTTATTAGTCTGACTTTGACTCCTTCCCAAAGCCCAAGTCCTTCTTGGGACTGTCCACCCCCTTTTCCAGACAGGTCATCCCCACTGTGCTCCCTACCTGACTCATGTGGATCGTTAATGGTGTTAGTCAGCTTTTTGTTGCTGTGACCAAAGGTTACCTGACAAGAACAACTTAGAGGAGGAAAAGTTTATTTTGATTCATGGTTTCAGAGGTTTCAGTTCATGCTTGGCTGACTCCATTGCTTTGGGGGCAGAACACCATAGGGGAAGGGTCACACAGAGGAAAGCTCATGGCAACCAGGAAGCAAAGAGTTCAAGCTAGGGTCCAGGGGCAAAATATAATTCCCACAGGCTCATTCCCAGTGACCTACTTCTTTCAATCATGTCCCACTTGCCTCTAGTTACCACCCAGTTACCAGTAATTCATTCAAATTATTAATTATTAATCTATTTCATGGCTTTATCTACTGATGAGTTAACAGCTCTCATAATCTAAACATTTCACCTCTGAACACTGCTGCATGGACACAGGAGCTTTATAGGGGCTATCTCATCTTCAAACCATAGCATCCATATATGCATCAAAATATCTACCATGTGTTGACTGGTATCCAGCTTCTTCCCACACAAACAGAGCTCTCCAGCAAAACTGATTCCATAAATCATGTCTTAAATGTTGCTAGTGCTTTTGTTAAATTGGTTTCCTTCACTTTTTAATAGGTCTATGTTGTGACCTCAGGCAACTTGAGCCTTGAGTAAAAAAGCTTTTGAACTAAAAATTTATACATGACATTGAAATGCTTCAAACTAGGATAGGTCAAGTAAACTCAAAAGCAAGAATTAGGTATAATTTCTATTATTTTATGAGGAAAAAAGTAACAGGTTTTATGAAGTTGCTATCTGAGAGAATATGCTGACCCTGAATCTAAGCTTATCCCATCAGGGGAAGAATTCATTCTCAACATCAAATGGAACATTTCTCTATAATGATTAGAGTGTGGACTTCTAGCAGGACCTCTCTGGATGGATAAGCAAAGGTCACAAAGATTTTACCAGTGTACCACTAGAGTTGCCTGGAAATTGCATTTAAAATTCTGTATATATAATTAGACCCGTTTTTTCTTAGGCAAAGAAGCACACAAACTGTCCAGTACTAATCCTCAAAGAAGCACACTGCACTGACTCCTTACAAGAAAACATCACAAAACCCTTCCTTTCCCCTCCCCCTGTACAGAACATTTAACATAAAAATAATTATCAAGAAACCAAGGAAGCTGTGTCACAACCCAGGTCAAGGTGTTCCTCTTGAAGCAGAGGAACAGAGCAAAATTATGAAGAGCAGTTGATGAGGGCAAGTAGGCCAGGCTTGGAGATGGGCAGAAAGGTAGGGCACTGACAGAAGGTGAGCTGCTATCTGCAGTCATCTTTAAGTGCCAGCACTGAATAACTTAATAAAGAATTACTTCCTGTTCTTTGCAAGTACTGCAGCACTAGCATGGTGAAATATAACTGTTTCTTCACTCACTTCCCTGAACCTAAAACTTTTTAACTTTCCAAATTAAATAATAATAATACAGAACCAATATGTATAAGAGCATGCACAGTAGACTAATTGGCACTACTGTTATATAAAATCCCTTAGAGAAATCTAGGTTTGATGTTAAAATAAAAGGAAGAAAAGAAAGCCTAATTTTAAATAAAGGAGGACAACTGACTCTTGAAAATGTTCTTTATTCCCTTTTAGCCCTTCATGCCTCATTCTATGCATGAAATAACTGAATGTATTTCCTGTGGTCCATCAAACTGCTTTCCACATCTTGCAAATATTAAGGGATATTATTGGATTAAAAACAAGCAAACACTGTGCTCATTCTGCCAAACAGTCATGATGTGCCACGCTCAGAAAAGAAGCTGCATTCATTTTCATTGATTTATTTCAAAACTTCTCTCAGTCAAAGGGTCCTTGGAGGTTTAGTAACTTTTTAGTACAGACTGTAGCAGAAATGTATTGGGCAGGATTGGTAAAATATAGCCATTAATATATAAATCCAATGCCTCATCAAGAATACATTTTAAAGTTGGTGACAGAACCTGAAAATCATCATTTAATACCATTACTTTCAGCAGCTTTTTCATTTGACATGGATGCTTTAGTGATTTAGTGCCATGACTGTAAAATGTCAGGAGGATTTATTGGCATGAAGCAGATCAATTCGTATTAGAAAACAGGAACGAGAAATAAAACATCCTTTCTCTGATCTACTTTATTCTCCTGTTCTAAGCAGAGAGGAATAAAGTAATATCTAATCAGGACCCTCAATATTAGCATTAGAATTTGTTTTTTCTTAAATTATGTTCTAAAGTAAATAGCAATTGCGTCTAGGAGTCATAGCCAAAAGTGAAAGCTCTTTTATCCATGGATCTACAATTGTTTCCAGTTTCATCAAGTTCAAGTAATAATTCTATCAATTTTCACATAAAAAGAAGATTTCAAAGTGAATCTTGATTCTTTTTAGAGAATGATATAAGAAATACCAGTTTATTGAATAATATCAAAGTCACGATGAATTCCTCTTGACATGCTGATGCTTATTTCCATGGAGACAAGGTTTACAAAAATAGATGTATTATGTTTTGTTTATGAAGTAAAGTTTATATGTTTCCTCCAGCACAATTACTATGATTGGTTAAGAGAATTACCACTGGGTTTAGTATCATTTCTGATCAAGTTGATAAGTGCTGCGATGTGAGTGTGCTGAGAGAATAGAAAGGTCACCTAGCTCAGGGTATCTAGGAAGACCCCCTGATGGAGGAGATGTGGAGCTGTCTTCAAGGACAAGGAAGACTGGTGAAAAATGAAGGGAAGTTTGTCCAGGCAGAGGATACAAAAAAAGTAATGAGAATACAACAGAGAAAGAACCAAGAACACCTCTCAGGAACCATTTACATACCCTGTGATCATCTTTATCTGAAAGACAGTGAGACTCTAGATTGGACATTTGTTAATTTGGCAAGTCAGCTATTTTCTATGCAGATAACTGCATCTCCACTGTCCTTGGAAAACCATGCGTCACTCACACTGTCTATCAGAGCTGATGAATCAAACAATCCTACCTTCATGGATATATGACTGAGGTCTGGTCAATCAAAGAATTCCATTATCATAATCACAATGATTGGTTAAAGAGTTATATTAGTTCCCTATTGCTGCTGCAATTGATCACCACATTATCTTAGATACAAATTGTCACCTTATGGTCATGGAACTCAGAAGTCCTAAAATCAAGATAGCAGGACTGCAGTCCTTCTGGGGTTCTAGGCAAGAATTTGTCTCCTTGTCTTTTCCAGCTTCCTGGGGCTACCTATATTCCTTGTTTTATGCACCTTTCAAATCTTTCTCTGACCTCTGCTTTTGTCCTCCCATCTCTTGTTACATCTGTGACTCTTTTGACTTCCTCTTATAAAGATCCTTGTTATTATACTGGGTTCATCTGAAAACTCCAGGATAAGCTCTGTCCCATAAGATCTTTAATTACATTTGGAAAGTTCCTTATGCCATGCCAGGTAACATGTTGGTAGGTTCTGAGGATTTAAACAGGAATATACTTGGAGCCATTATTTTGTCTATCACAGGAGTGTTCAGGTGATACCAGATGGGCCAACAAGACTTAGCCCTTAATTTTAATCAGAAATATTGGGAAAGAGGTGACTTCTTTCCATTATACAGCTAAAGTGGTAGGAAGTTTAATGTTAAAGCTGCTTGTACTCATTTTGCTAACATTTGGGAATAAAATCAACAGAAAAAAAGCAAGGTTAAGGGTACAGAGGAAAAGAATCCTCATGTCACTATAGGAGTGACTGGATATGACTCTGCTTCTGTCTCTGGACTTTCCAGTTACTTGAGACAACAAATCCTTTGACCTTTTTTTTAATATGGCAGTTTGAATTGTACAATCAGGAATCTGGAGAAAGATTAGAACAATTAAGGATCTCTAAAAGGGGCTTAAATCATTCAATTTTTGATTAATAAATAAGTAACTGGCACTGGCGTGGAAAATGTGTTGGAGACGGAACAAGTCTACAAGTAGAGAGATGAATTAGGGAAGGAATTCAGTGGATAAGGTGAGAGAGGATGAGAACTTGAAATGAGTCTGTGACAGTGACAGTAGAGGACATAGGCTATGGTTAAAAGATGAATTGTCAGGATTTGGTGACTGATAGATGTAGGGAGTGTGTCCTGGCTGAGTTCCAAGTTTCTGGTTTAGGTGTCTGGGTGGACACTGAGATTGTGAACGGAGAAGTTAGCTGGGATAGGCATACAGACTGAGAATCACTATGTAGATGCTAGGTAAATTCACAATTTTAGATGAAATTATTCTGAAATACTATGGATTTAAAAGAAAAGAGGATTAAGGATGGGATTTAGGAAAGTGATTACAAGAAATACTGACATCATAAAAACTAACAGAGGAACTACTGACTGTCAGTGGAAAGATGGAAAGTAGTATAAACTGTAACAAACGTTACCATGAAGAGAAAAATGGCAAGAAATGAAAACACTAAATTTCTCAAACAGGAGTCAATAACAAACAGTTAACCATATTTTGTGGTCTGCCCCAAGTGTTCTCCTCCTTAAGATCTCTTTTAATCTGTGAAGTAGAGTTGAGAACTTTCTTTTGACTCTCAAGTATTGCTTTTATATTATAGCACCTGCCAGTGTTTTGAATGTGAAACTTATTTTGTAAATACTTGGAAACAAGAATATCACATTGCTTTATTTTTCACATCATTAAATTACTAGATCTCTTTCACAGTTCCTCAATGGCAGAGTACAAGGCTTAGGTGGGTGCCAAAAATTGGTGGAAAGGCCTCTATTCTTTAGTTCCTTTATTCTTTAATTCTTTAGTTTCCACTGAGTGGGTCATATTTCAGGCCTATATGACTCCTTCAGAGGTGAATGGCCTCTTCTTTCATTCTAAGATCCTTAATAGATAGATTGGAAAACAGAATAAAATGAGTTAAGAAGTGAATTCAAGCAGAGTGGGCAAGTATAAATTATTCTCTCTGAAAGCTTGGAGATATAGAGATAATATGGGATTGGGAGGTGAGCAATAGTACCTGTCTTCAATGAGCACATAATCTAGTAGCAAAAATAGTAATATCATTATAGTGAAATTATAATTCACTATAGTGAAAGAACTATTGTCATAGACACAAGGTATTACAGAAATACAAAGGAGAATCTGATAAGTAAACCATATTATTGGAAGGTGTAGAAAGAGACAAAGGAAGCTTTCTCGGAGAATTTGAGTCATCCCCATGTCCGGAAGACAACTAAGAGTGATTCTGGAGTTTGGGGCAGGATATGGGGATGGAGCAGAATCCCTTCCAAGTTCCTCTTCCTTTCTTGTTTTAGGAAACAGCCATTGTTTCAGTATGGCTGAAAGATGTGATTTGTGAGAGCAAGTGGTTAAATGTCTAGTGTCTCAGCTATATGACTGAAGTACTGGGGACATTGTTCTGAAACAAGTAAATGAATATAACAAACACTAGACTCAAGTCTTGATTCTAAGTCTGAAAAGAATATTTATTCTATCAGTAGAGTAGAGTAGAGAAGTATAAAGCTCAGGTGGTAAATAAAATAGCAGAGTTTCCTGCAGTAAAAACATTGGGGGAACTGTATTACCAGCAAAAGGCAAGCAGTTATTGAAAGTTCTCCTTTCTGCACAAAACAGTCCACTGACTTGCAGACACTGAACAGGCAGGTACTCAGATATTGAATAATTCATTGCCTGCTTCACTTAGTATATTTGTACATTGCTTCTGCATAGATATCCAAAAGGGCATGTAGGTTGGACACATTCATACCATTGATTTGGAATGCCTTTGGGTGGTTGACAGCTTGAGCTCCTTCGTGTTTCTCTTTGTAATAATGATCATTTCTATTCTCTGAGGTTTCTCCAATAAATCTAACCTAAGAGATTCAGAATCCCACAAAATGAAATGCATTTTTTTGGGTAATGCTTCCTTCAGAACTTGGCAGAAATATTAACTGGCAGTGAAGGTACAGGGAGGAGAAGACTCCCAGCTGGATTTCAGTCAGAGGCAGAAGATTGAAAGAACTCCCAGGACCAGGCGTGGGACGACTCACCTCATTTCCCTCTACTGCAAGTATGACTCACTCCTCTTTTCTTCTTGTATCCTGTTTGAGATGCAAATAGCATCTCTTGGTATCAAGAGAGAGGGCTAGAAAAGTCTGTTTTAAGACTCTAATTCTATGCAGAGTGATGTCCAGATTTGCCCCGCAATTTATGTTCTTCCCTGAAACTAACACTTTTAAGGTATTGGCTGCTGAACTTCTGTCTGAAGTAGGAATCCACACACTAAAGGAATTATGAGCTTGATAGGCTGAACCAACTAGAGATTTGGATAAGTGATTCACTTAGCACTGAGAACAGCCTCTGTCCTCAAGTGTCTTCACTCTATCCTTGCTCTTCTCCCTTCTCTCATTTCCTTCTCTGGAACCATAGAAAATTATACTTCTGTCTGATGTGTAGCACTTAGGAATTAATATTATTTTTAAGATAGGATCTCATTATATTGAACTCCCAAGCTTGAGGTCCTCCTACCTCAGCCTCCTGAGTAGCTGAGAATACAGGTGCATACCACTGCACCCAGCTTAGAATTCAATTTTCAAAGATCTCACTCTGTTCCTCAAGCATTTTCCACCAGATACCGAGGAATTTTGATGATAATATTATTCCTTATAGCTGGAATGTTATTCACTCTCAAGGTAAGTTTCTTTCCCATACTCTTGAGGTCATTGTTTCTTATCTTTCCCTAACACTTCACTTTTCTTACATTTCTATAGAGAAAATCAGAGGCCATAAAGAAGGTCCTTTCATCTTCCAAAGACAAGTTTTATAAATATCCATGATGGTATTGATCTTTGCCTTCATTTTTCTTATTATAGTGAGGAAGTTTCTCTTTGTTCAAAAAAACTGAAAGTTCATCGTGCTATCTGGATCCTTCCTCCTTTGCTCTATTAAGTTTTTATTCTGTTATCTTTCTTTCTAGCATCATTAAATTCTCCATATCGACTGGGTCATTTTTGTCAGCATATATTCTTGTATTTCCCATCTTGAACAAAAATTGTTCACTGAATTCCTTTCTACCTACCATTCCACTTCTTTACTCTTCTTTATAGACAAGATTTTTAAAAAGTCTTGTTTTTGCTGTCTCCATTTCTCAACTTCAACTAACTTTCCAAGTCATGGAAATATCCCTTTCCCCTTCAACTCACCACAGAAAAAATGTGTCAAGGATACTGCTGATCTCCAGGTTGTAAAACCCAAGGGAGAATGTTCTCTCATTTTTCCTAACTTCTGAGCAGCATCGGGCAAGTTAATCATTTTCCTTTCTTGAAATAGGACTTCTCTTGGTTTCTGACTCCATGTTTCCTGGCTTATCTCTTAAGTCTCAGGCTTTTATATTTTAGTCTCCTTGACTGGTTCCTTCTCCTCTCTCCATCCACTAATAAAAACAGACCCTATAGGACTTAGCATAGGCCTCTTTCTTTACATTCTTCCTATGTATTACCATCCAATATCATGGTTGTAAAAACTGATGATCCTCAAATACTTTTCATCATTTCCAAAATCCCTTCTCTGTACTGGGCTCAAATAACAAAGTGCTTATTCAATACTTCTACTTGAGTATCTCTTGGGCAACAAATTGAATATGTCCAAAACAGAAATTTTTAATTATTAATTATTTGTAGCTGTCTCATAAAAACATGAAAATTATACATATTAATGTGGCACCATGTGTTATTTCTATGCATTTATACATGTGTGTAATCAAAAATTTCCAACTAAAACCTGTCCCTTTCCTTATACAAATAAGTGGTATCACCATTTCCCTAGCCATAAGCCATTCTTGATTTTTCTCTCTCACTTTTTCCACATTCTGTCTCTTACCAAGTTCTGTGAAAATTACCTCTAACATATATTAGAATCTACCCAATCTTCTCCATCTTTGGAGAAGATGCCACCCCATCTAGGTCAACCTCACCTTGTGCCTAGTAAACTCCCACAAAGTCTCCCTCCTTTGGACCACCCCCTTTTCAATCTGTTTACAGCAGCAAAAATGATCTTTTAAGTGTGAATCTGATCACTCAATGGTTTTCTGTTGCCGCCCGCAGCAACAATCCCGCGGTAATTTATCAGAGGTGGACTGGAACTGAACTACTTCTATTTTCTTTATCCGGGCTACTTCCTTGCTTGTTTACTTGTTTGCTAGTTTATAGAGGAAGAGAGGCTTTGCTTACTTTTAGTTTTAGAGGAAGAGAGGCTTTGAGAGGAAGAAAGACTTTGCTTAGAGTAAGAGAGACTTTGCTTAGAGGAAAAGAGACTTTGCTTAATTTTAGAGATGCTACTCTTTCAGAGAGGCTACACTTATCAAAGAGGCTATTTCTTAGAGGTCAGCTGCTTCTTCTTAGAGGTGCGTCCGGCATCCTGCGTCCTAAAGGTGCGTGCTAGAGGTGCATGCTATCAGAGGTGTTTCTATCAGAGGTGCTTCTTAGTGGTGCATCCTGTGACCTACAACCTAGAGTTGTCTGCTTAGTCCTGCGATCTGCGACCTGCGACCCCCGCGTTCTACAATCTATCAGAGGTGCTGCTTATCAGAGTTGCTTCCTATAGGTGCGTGTCTTATATACCTAAGGCAGCCAATCAGCTTAGGATTAAGTAGCATGGTTGGAGCAAGCGCCACGGTACCAATTAAGAAAGAATGGGGAACATCTGTTGACCACTAGCGCAAAGGAGACATTAACTAATCAGGCAAAAGTAGATCATGTCGTGTTAACACTAACTATGTGCCCAACACCTCTTGGCCCAACACCAGCCACCATCCTAGGGCTACCCAAACATGTCTCTGCAGTTTTCTATTCTTCTTCAAAGCTGGTCTTCGCCAACGGGTCTCCATATTACTACTGCTCATGTCTACAACTACAACTCAGCAACTGTGTGTTCACTCAGTAGGATACAGTTTCATGCTAGTCCTTTCTCAGTTCCTCAAATATGTAAACTTTCTTCAATTTTTCCCTTGATGAAATATTCATTCAATGGTTCATTACATTTTTCTTTCCCTCAGTTCTTCAGAATGATCTTTCTTAATCATCCTAGACTCCCTTCCCATTCTCTACCACTGCCTTTTGATTCCTTTATAACTCCTAGCTAATTATTGTTTCTTATACCCACAAAAGCATTGGTTCCCAGAACCGTCAAAATTGAATGGCTAGGTCTCTCACTCTATTTTTGATTTGTGTGGTCTGGGGTACCTCAGGTCTAGGGTCATCAAGATGTTTAATTGCTCCCTGTGTGATTTTAATGGGCAGCCAAGACTGAAAACTACTGCCATAGACCATTGCCTCTCAGTGTGGTGCCCAATCAACAGCATCAACATCACCTGTGAACTTATTAGAAATGCCAAATCTCCAACCCCATCTCAGTTCTACTAAATTAGGATCTCTCCAGGTAATTCTGGCTAATGCTAGAGTTTAGGAACTGCCACTCTAAAGTCCAGGAGGGTTGTTTCTTGCTATGCGGATATTGCACAGTGTTGTTAACCTAGTAGGCATAATAGCTCCTTGAATCAACAAATGAATAATCAATAATAATCATAATCAATAAATATGAATAAATTAAATACATGATACAATGAACAAATGGCTTTCTCCTCCTGAATTGAGTGCAAATAATCTGGTTTCAATCTTTTACTTTCTACTAAGACCTAAGGATGAATTTATTCTACTAGCCCTTACTAAGAAAGAATGTTATAGAAGAGCAGAAAATAGTGTGTTTTTCCTGAGCTGCTGCCCTAGCAATTCTCTGTCGCAGCCTCATTTATATTGCTGCTAACACTTTAGCTCCAGGTGTTTTGACAAGTGTGCTATTTTCACTTCTACCTCTAATTCAAAGGTGGCAAAGTGGAGATGCTACTTACTAGATTTCATTGGAGCAGATTAGCACACATATTTATTTTCCTTTAATTTCTAGCAAGTGGGTCACTAATAGCCTGCCCAATCAAATTAGGGGATACTTGCCTTTTCATGACTCAGCTTCCAAGTATTGGATGTGAACAGTCTTCTGTTTGAAACCCAGTATTGCTATTATCTGTACCTCCTCTCCAGTACCACCTGGAAACTTCACCATTTTCACAATGCAAGGTGCATCCTTCTTCATTCTTAGACATTTTATCATGCTGAGAATGCTCAGACACTGGGAGACCTGTCATGACTGGCTTGCTAGAGAAAAAAGAAAAGATTATCTACTCTAATTCTAGTGTGAAGTTGATTTATAAGCTAGAGAGAAACAATGATATTAGTTCAAGCTGCTCAGAAGTGAATTATGCCTCCCCTTGGATAGTGTTTCTAACAAATAAACCCAAAGCTGCTACTGAGGGTGGATGCTAATTCCGTAGCTCAGACTTGTTTCTGATATTATTTTCTGTAATGAATCATTCTCCCAGACCCCAGGGAGAAATAATGCTACAGCTCTATATTGGCTGAAATGACTGTGCCTGCAATCTCCTCCCCTGCTGTGGGTACCCTGGAGAGTTTTCCCTCCAGATCAAAGGGGCCTAATTGGCACATTGCAATGGCTTTCCTGTAGGGGCAGCAGTAGCAGCTTTGAAGGGCACAGCAAGGACTTACCCAAAAAAGATCCTTTCCAGGATCCCTTCCAGGTTCTTAGTGGTGGAAATTCTCAACTATAGTCACTCCTCTAAAAGACAGGAGGATTATAGTGCTTGGTAGATTTCTATCTGATTTTTTTTTAAATTTGTTTTTGCTTCCTAGTTTCTACCATTTCAGTGTTACTTATGGTTAGCTTAACATAGGTAAACTATTGCAAAACCTGGAAGGGGAAAAAAGTCCCAGAGAAAATGAGACCACAAATGAACCAAGGGCTCTCCTCACTTTTCTCTAAGAATCAGATAAAGTGGATGCTTTTGTGCAGCATGATAAATGGAATTTGAATATGCCCGGAAATGTACCACTTTTCTACATGGTGCAAAGACTGGGCAGCCATCTGTATGGTGAGCATCACTCTGGAATCTGATTCTGCCACTAGGAAATCCTCCTGAAGTGATAAACAAGATAAGTATGTAGATTAAATAAGTCCTCTTTGTTTTAAAATAAAATATGTGGATGGTGAACATCCTGATCGATCACCTATTTCAAAATATCTCTCCAGCTGAGCTGAACTCTATGACTAAAGTTTCCAATTTTCTCCTCTCTTTGTACTCAGGCAAGAAGATTTCTTTTATATTTGGGGCAGAGGAAAAGAGAGCATGGATAGCGGTAATACCTCCACCTTTAGAACCTTAGCCTAAAACGGTTTATTCCCACAGGCTACATTGCCTGCATGTGTTCTGATTCGAAAGAATCAGGGTAGTTCTGTTAAGGCAAAAAGCCCTAATTGGTGGGTAGGGGAAGCAAGAAGACATGATTTTCTTTCCTTGAATGGGGTGAAATCTGGCAATGAGAGGGGCTGCCCAGATAGGGAATGGAAATTCATCAGAATAACCCTTCATTTACTTTCTAGTTTTTAACTCTTCAGCCAAGCCAAACCTTGCTCCAGTCACATCATTTCTCTGTCTATTCCAGTGGCTTCTGCTTGGTAGGAGATGAAAGTTAACCTGCTCAAACTCACTCCTGCCTCCTCTCCAAGCTTATCTTATGACCCTGCTACCTGGTCTTCTAGCATCCTGCATTTTTATAGAACTTCTTACAATTTTATCTTGATAACTGTGTAATTACCAACATCTATTTCCAACAAAACACAAGTTTCATGGTAAAAGAGATTTTATCTGTCTTTTATCAATGTTTTATTTCTGGACTGTGTTAGAGATCCTTATGCAGGGTGGATGCTCAAGCATTATTTGAGTGAATGATAGAAGGGCATGTTTTCATTAGAATACACAAGATGTCTATGGATAAAATACAGGAAAGGATAGAAACAAGTAGATAAATATTTCGAACTAAAAACACTATATTTGCCACTTCTTGGGGTTAAAAAAAAAGGTGGATACTATCTCATTAAAACTCTAACTAAAATAGAATAGAAATATCCTCTTTATTTAAATTCAGACCTGATAATTTTTCTTTCTAAAGTGGTGGGTAGTTATTTGTTTGTTGGGAATAAGGGAAATGATTATCAACTCTCATGTGTTCATATGTATTATCCTTGACCAATTTTGATCTTGGGACAACTTTTTTCATACTAAATTGCTATAGTTTTAATGTTTATCCCCTTAAAAACTCAAGTTGAAATTTAATTGCCATCGTAACAGTATTAAGAGGTGAGAACTTTCAGAGGTAGGTAGACCATTAGGGATCTACACACAGGAGTTGAGTTGATGGTTTTATAAAAGAGGATGTTTGGTTTCCCCTGGCTCTCTCTCCTGTCTCCTCTCTCTTCTACTTTCTGGGATAACACAATAAGAAGGCCAGATGTCAGCTCTTTGATTTTGGACTTCAAGACATCCAGAACCATGAGCCAATAAATTTCTGTTCATTATAAATTATATAGTTTGTGGTTCTCAGTTATAGAAGCACAGGATGGATTAAGACATAAATAAAATACAAAATGATACACAACCTATCTTTCCCAAGCTTGGAATAGAGAACAAAGTTACTTTAAGAAAGTTCTAAATCTAAAATTATTTGGAATTTTTGCCTGCCTTAGATTATTTACACTTCTCTTTGGTATATATATATATATATATATATATATATATATATATATGAATATTAGTACAGTTAATTGAGAACTAGCTGTATCTCAACATTTTTAGAATACATTTTTAGACCTCTTTAATTAAGACTATATTGAAACCAGAAATTCTACTCCTAGGATATATGTTCATAAGAAATGGGTATGATTCTTTTTTAAAGACTTATATGAGAATGTTCATGGTGGTCTTATTTAGAATAATCCCAAACTGGAAACAACTCAAATGTTAACACATAGTAGATGCTCAAGCATTATTTGTTGAGTGACCAGGAAAATAGGTAGATATGAAAGGCATATTCACATAGTAGAATATGGCTCATCAATAAAAAGGAATCATAGACACAGCAATGATGTGATTGAATTTCACAGATATTATGTTGAGCTAAAGAATTCATATATGGTTCCATTTAAATAAAGTTCAAGAAGAGACAAAACTATTATATAGTGCTAGATCAGAATTAGAAAAGTGATCATCTATGAATGGCAATGTGGATAGAGGTTTGACTGGAAAAGACTATGAAGAAATTTGTTGTATTGAAATAAGCGTTCTATATCTTGCTTTGGGTGATCTCAACATGGGCATATTCATTTGTCAAAATTCAGTGAAGTAACACTTAAAATCTGTAAGTAAATTATGACAATAAACAAAAATATCAAACTATTATAATTTACATTTTCAAGAAAATACCTTAAAAGATCAGAATCAAAATGCATAGTGCCTTGTTTCTTAAAATGCTTTTGAAATCAAAATTCAAAAATTAAAAATAAAAAATGGTCATTAAATCATGTCCTGAAATTACAGCAAGACTCATATGTGATTAATCAGCATGTCTGCTTGTGTTGAAATCCACAGCCTCACAGAGGTAGGGATTTTGTCTTGCTTACGTTTGTATCTCAAGCATTTAGCTCAGTGCCTGAACTGACTCTTACCTTGAAGTGACTTTGAAGAAGTCTTAACTTCTCCAGGCCTCCATTTCTTCACCTGTGTAACATCTCTGAATGTGTTGGATAAGCACAATAGTCATCTCAGTTCATTCTTGATGCTATAAAAGACACCAAGACCAGGTAATTTAAAACTAAAACAAGTTTATTTCTTGTGGTTCCAGAGGCAGAGAAGTTCAAGGTTAAGGTGCCAACAAGGTCGTTGTCTGGTGAGGGCCCTGTCTCTCTTTAATATGACTGCTTGAATGCTGTGTCCTCACCTGGTAAAAGGGACAGAGGGCACAAAAGGGCACAGGAGAACTCCCATCACCCTGTTTTATAAGAGCACTCATGGCTTCATCACTTACTAAAAGGCCCCAACTCTTAATCCTGTTGCATTAGAGATTTAAGTTTCAACATGAAGTTTGGATGGCACACAAACCCTCAAACCATAACCTAGGGCAAAAATAATTTTGAATGAAAAGTTCTACTCAAGAAAAAGTCATTCTAGTATTTTTTTGTGTGTGTGGTGCTAGGCATTGAACCCAGGGCCTTGTGCTTACATGGCTAGCATTCTACCAACTGAGCTATCTCCCCAGCCCCCATTGTTGTATCATTTTAATATCTTCAGCAGGTTGCTTTATATTTAAGTTTTTTCCTTTTCCCATAAAATCATGTAATAAGATAAAGACTGCAGGACTCCAGCAGTTAGACTTACATAGTCAAACTTTCAAGGCTTAGCTCAAGAAATAAATCACTTAAAATAACTACTAGCTCTCCCCCCAATACCTTTCCACAAAGACACACACACACACTCAACCCAAGTAAAATTACCTACACTCTCTTTGGTACTATGATTTTGTTTTTATTAACCTTTGTGTCTCGAGTGTGTAGAATAATAGTCTTCAAAAACATTTTAATGTTTCTTAAATAAATGAATGAATCTCAATATATTAATATAGTCCAGCAACAGAATGATTTGATTTTCTGGAGAACAAAGGATGTATGTTGTATCTTTGGATGAGTGGGTTTTATCCATGTCTCCTCTCTGCAAATGAGAAAATGTAACCTTGTTGAGATTAAGTACTTAGCTTGCTGAAGGTCACGTCACTGGAAGGCAGCTGATGTGACGCTCTAATCCCACATTTGTCTGTCTCCTCCCCCTGGTCATAACCTTCTTGTCATACTGGCAGATCATTTAAGTCACTCTTCTACTATGCATTCTCTTTCATATGTAACTTAAGTCTAGTTGGTGTAAAAAAAAAACAAAAAAAAACCTTCCTAAAGACAGAAAAAGTCTTCTTTTGATGATTAAGCTTTCATTGCTGGATAGAGTACCAGGATAGAAATCAAAAGATTTAGGTTACAGGGCCAGGCAAGTCTTTGTCAAACTTTTGGAGCTGGGGCAGATCATTGGATTGCTCTAAGTTTTCATTTTCTTATCTTTAATTGGATAAACTACTAACTACCCTGTTTTACCTCACAAAGCAGAATCATATAACAATATGTAAAAATGTTGTATGAAATTTAAAATGCCATAAAAATGCTAAAGAAAAAGAAATATCATCATGAATCATTACACTTAAGAGATTGGGCTGAATTTAAAAAAAAATGTTATTTTAGTCCACTATTTCGCTGCTATGACTAAAACACCCAACCAGCAATTATAGAGGTGGAAGAGTTTATTTGAGGGCCCACAGTTTCAGAGGTCTTAGTTCATAGAAGGCTGGCTCCATTCCTCAAGGTGGGGGCAGAACATCATGGAAGAAGAGTGTGGCAGAGGGAAGCAGCTCACATCATCAGAAAGCAGAAAGAGAGAGAAAGATTCCACTCTCCAGATACAAAATATTTATCCCATAGCCACGCTCTAATTCCTACCTCCTCCAGTCACACCCTACCACTTCAATTAATCCCATCAGGAATTAATTCGCTGATTGGCTTAAGACTTGTACAACCCAATCATTTCTCCTCTGAACCTTACTGCATTGTCTCACATGTGAGCTTTTGGGGGACACCTCACATTCAAACCATAACATGTGTATTGGAATGACTGAATGGGTTTCATTCAATTTTCCCCCTGCCTTCTCTAATTTCCTAATAAATCTTTGAAAATCAAAAAATAATTTTTGGGTAATTTATGAGGTATCTTAGTTGAGGTTATTCTATTTCAACCCAGGAGACCCAATGGCTTTGTTTGCCAGCCTGAAATGAGAGGCCTTGTGACCATGTGGCCTACTCATTCAAGCAGATGGAACAACACATTTCAGTGCTAATTAAAATCTTCAAAGGGTCTTCAAAGGGTAGCAGTAAATACTATGTATTTTTCTTATTTAAAACACTAGCAGATGAAGAGTTCTTTTTTTTCCCCCTCCTTAATGAATATAGGATTCCCATCTGTTATCTTCACAAAAATGCAGCACATCAGGTAGAAGAAAAAATAGAGTTGGAAAGATTGTGTCATTTTCTTCCTTTCACAGTAAGCCATTCTTTTCTAGAACCAGATGATGCCTTTTTTTTTTTTTTCTATGAAATCTCAATGCCATGGAAAATGATTTGCCAGTCCTGATAAAACTGAACCAAGCAGAACTATTGGTCCTCTATTTTGAAGGCGTAGGGATAGATACGCTAGGTTGGCTCATTCTACACCCATCTCAACCCCCAGTTAGTTTGTCCCCCATCAAGGGAGATTGGGAAGCTTAGGGCTATGTTTTGGTCTTCCCCACTGTGCCACCCTGGGAGAGACTCCAGTGTGCATGGGAGCAATATGAGGAAGGAATTGCTCTTTACACAGGCAGGAATAGGGTATGTGGTGCCACTGTGGCAGCTGTGGTGCAAATTCTGGTGTCAGGTCCTAGCATGTTAGATAGCAAGAAGTAAAGGGTGATGGCAGAAGCTGCCTATTTTCAATAAAAATCCCATGAGGCAATTCTCATACTTCCTGTTTCCATGACTGACAGCATGTAAGCTTGTTTTTCTTGCCCTCTCATAGAGGATTGTGAGCTACCTAACATGTTTTAATAAACTCTTTCCTGTTTAAACTAGCTAGAGCTGAATCTGTTGCCTGTAAGGACTTTTAGAGTTAACAGTACATAGTGTTTTAATAAGGACAACAGGCATCTATGGATACATTTTGTCAAACACAGCTGGTTGTCTATTCAGTAGCCATTTCATCACCTTCTTATTTACAGAAACCCGTTTCATAGGAGGTAGCCATGTCCCCAGCTAAAAACTGACATTTCCTAGCTTTTCTTGCAATTAAACATGGCTGTGGATACAGTTATAGCCCAAAGGATGTCACTCAAAGATATCTGGGTATGCTTTGCTTCTCTGATATAAGCTTTGTGCTTCTTTTCTGACTGAAATATAAATGAAGCAGTTGGAGATTCAACTTAGGATCCATTTTGGGATTATCATGGAAAGGCAGAGAGTGGCATAGACCCTGTGCTAACACCATGAGCCTTAGTGCCTATGCCAGCAACAAATATCTACATCACCTCCAGAGTTCTTGTTGTGTAAGAGAAAAATAAACTCTTATGTGGTTAAGGCACCATTGTCTGGTGCTTACCTTCAAAATTAAGCACCTTACTTAATTAGTTCCTAACACTACTAAAAGTAAACACAATACAATTTATGAGTGTTCTAATAAAGCAGTGTTTTTAAGACTTAGCATTTTGGATTATGATCACAAAAATATCATGGGCTGGGTGGCTGGAACAGCAAACAATATTGTGGGGACTGAAAGTTAAAGGTCAGGGTGTCAGGATGGCCAGGTGCTTGGTTAGGACCCTTTTCCCGGATTACAGATATATGACTTCTTCCTGTACCTTCACATGCTGAAGAGCCTGAATCAGGGAGAGCAAACTCACTTCTATATGATCTTATAAGGCAACTGATGTCACATAAATACCTCAACCCCATGACCTAATTATCTTCCAAAGATCCCCCCACATCCAAATGCCATCATACTGAGGGTCACATTTTCAACTTTTTAACTTTGTGGAGATGAAAACATTCAGTGTACAGTAGCAGTACTTTAAATAACATGAAGTTATGGTAATAGATAGCCTGCCCTGTCTTATGATAGAAGTCTAGGTTAGATGTCCAAAACATTTCTTAATTCCTTTCCTCATTAGTTGTATCATTCATTCTATCTATCTATCTATCTCCTAAAGAAGGTTTCAACTCCTATGCCCCCTGAAAAAAGAAAACATTTCCACCCTTTCCCTAAGAAACCACACTCAACTCTCAAAGACCAAAAAACAAAAGCCACAGGGAGGCAGATTTTAGCTTTCTCTATAAAAGACTATTCTAGAGTAAATAAGCTTCATTGAAGGTAATGAATTTCCAGTCACTAAGAGTGTTCAAGCACAGTCTCAGGGACCTTTGAGAGTGGGCATTTAAAGAGAAGGATCAAATATTAGACTGTGGTCAGAGAAGACAGATTTAACTCTCCTCTAGTTCTGCAGTTCTCGAGTTCCATTGGAATATTCCAATCACACAGATTTTTACCCCACCAGCAAGAACTTGTTTTGTCCATTCAGTTCCTGCCATCTTTGTGGTGGTCATCCCATCCCTTCAATGCTGTGTGTTGTGAACATACTCTTTTTCACAGCCTACCAAGAAAGACTATGGGGAGAAAAGAAAAGTATGAGTCCTGAGGTAAGTGGACTAGACAAAGGGCCAATGATGAAAGGAGCCCAGAACATGCAGAAGGAAGGGAGTTGAATAGTTAAAGCAGAACTCGAAACTAAGAGGGTAAAAAAGTTGAATTAGTTCAGTTACTAGAAAAGAAACTATCTCTAGAGACTTGAGGACATGAGGACAGGTGACTGGAGCATCAGTTTAGCATGCTGGGCAGCAATTTCAGCCTGACTCTGGAGAAGAAAGTGCTAGGCAAAAAGTCTGCTTTCCTTACACCAGCAAGCTAAAACTGATTGCTCAAGGGCAGAGAAGCAGGATGGGGGTGAAAAACAAATCACACTCACATCTAGTGGTGCCAAGCAAGAACCTGCAAGGTGCTGATCTGCTTGCACTCTGATACTTTGGGATTTCTCACCTGTACAAAAGTAGATCCTTGTACTCTAGTTTGACTGAGTGTGATGTTCCCAACGCTCATGACAAAAACATGGTCCTGAGAGGGATCAGTGGACAGTGCTGCATTCCCAGGCTTTCTGGTCAGGAAAGTGAAAACATCAGTGACTGACGTGGAGACCCTCAGGTAGACAGGCCTTGACTGTTCATCAGTGTTAGTATCATCACTTATAGTCTGTGAGGGATTCTAAGATGAAATGGGACTTGAAGTCATATCTGAAGGAAGCAGGGCACACTCCCTGGCTAGGAGAATGAAAGGGATGTGATGGGGGATGAGGGTGGCAATGAAGGTGGTGCTTCAGTGAAGGAGGAGGCAGGGAGGCTGAGTGCTCTGGGAAAGGCCTGGACACCCATTTCTACTTGATCGGCTTAGGTGGTTTTTAAGGTGCAAGGTGCCTTGATTTCATCCCCTGTTCTCAGTCTCTGGTTCCTCTGCTCTTGGTCTTGGCTGACTAATGTTCCAGGAGGTTGCAAAGCGCATCATTCCTCAGAACTGCTAGTGACACTGCCTTACTAACTATATCTCAAATCCCCGTAACCAGGTCTTCAGCTGATCTTGCCTTTGCAAAGTAGGTGATTACAAGGAAAAGAAAACCCATCTGGTTTTGACTGAGCTTCCTTTTGGCTGGCTCTGAGACCTGCCAGGTCTCTTTCTCACCCCACACAGTTCCCTGTCACAGCACAAGCTGCTGAGGAAGTGACTGGCAGAGGCTTAGCCTGGAGCAGCTCTCTCTGCATCCTGCCTCCAGGAGAGGCATCCTTCCTTCCGTGGCACATGCTGTGGGGAAATGCACTACAGAAGTTCTACATGAGGCATTTTCAGAAATTAAATATATGCCTCGTGGCTTCTCCTGCTGTGCAATCTCTTTCATTCCAAATCTACCAGTATCCAACATCCAGCTCCACAACCTGGGGAAAAAAATGTGTGGTCACAAATCCACCTGGTTTTCAAATGGTCAGATTTCCCTTCCCAGGAAATTCAGGGGAATTCGACTGTTTTTCTAATTCAGGTACCTGAATTCTTGTGAAAATTACTCCAGCTTTGGACTTCCAAATGATATAGACTTTTCCCCAGAGAAAATTGGTATCCATAGTGGGAATAATAAAATAGACATGGAATTTTTCTTCAGTTTGTATTAGTAACACAGTTCTTTTTTTTTTATGTTGAAAATGTGCTAAATACCACAAGGTCAGGGACTTGTCAGTGTGATCTGCCCACGGAGCCTCCTCTGAGCACTCAGTCTCCCTGCTTGCCTGAAGCACCATCTTCCATTGCCACCCTTCCCCAACACATTCCTTTCGTCCTCCTTGCCAGGAAGTACTCCTTGCTTCATTCAGCTCTGCCTTCAAGTCCCATTTCAACTTAGAATGCCTCATAGATTATGAAAGAGAAGTGATGTTACTAAATGCTTAAATAAGACAAACTCCATGAATCTCTGCTGTGTAAACGCACTCACTGCAAGTTAAGTTCATAATGTAAGTGTAGCTATCATTCATGTCCTGTTAGCGATAATAATTTATATTAGATCTTTATAATCAGGGTAACATGATTTAATTCAATTGGTGAAGGCTGTCTGCATGGTAACATCTTGGCATAGAATCATGTCAGAATAATAGCTAATGAGTGATTTTTGAGAAGAACCCTTTATATTATGCTGGAAAGACTTCAGTTCTTGTTAGGGTATCTTTTGTAAAGAGAGGAGAATGTAATCAATAGTCTCTTATCACAAATCAAGATTTTCTTGAAATTTAAAACTGCTATGTCAAAGAACTTCCAGACACCCTTCAATAAACTGTGTGTGTATGTGTGTGTGCATGTGTGTGTGTGTCTATGTATGTGTGCATGTTTTTGTGTTTATTGGAATATAAAATAGTGGAAGAAAGCATTACTTATGGAATAGTATATTTTTTACTACCATTCCTTTTTAAAGTTTCAAGAATTAAAAGAGAATAACTAAGTAAAACCCACACAAATGATTAGTCCAGGTCCTATTTATAAAGTGAACAGTTGGTTCTAAGGATAGATACTTGGGATGATTGGAGATTCATTCCGTTTGTTCATAATCTGTCAATCTCAGTCATCACAGATCCTTGTGCACATCATGTGGGGGGTATTTTCTAGTAAAATGGGCCATCAAGAAGAACATACTGGTTCCGAGGAAGTTTAAGAAACCTCATGGACAGAATCTCCCTGAGGGAGAAAAAGCAGTGGTTGTGAAGGCGTCATGTCTTTGTGCTTCTTCAAAACCAGACTTCACCTGGAAACAAACATCGAAAAATATCCCTAAGCAATTGCTTACAACTTTCTTTTAAAAGATCCTAATTCAGTGCCTTTGTAGTAAGCCTGTGTGGGCAGGTGTCCATGATAAGCAGGAAACTGGTAGAGTCTGACCCTGTCCTGGCATCATTCAGAGGTAGGAGAGGGTTGCGTCTGTGTGATATGAGTCAGGCTGAGAGAGATTACTGCCTGCAAAGTACTTCTTCTTGGCAGAGAGTACCTGCTGTGGGATGGGCTTTGGGTTTTGTTTCTGTGCCTTAATAAGTACATGACTTTGGTAATAATAATGACAGCAGCAGTGACAGCTGTCATTAAATCTTCCAGGTACCAGGTACTGGCATAGGCACTTTACCTTTATTCAACTAATTAACCTTTGGGACAACTCTGAGAGGAGCATAGTAGCACTGTCCCCATTCTACAGGTGAAGCATATGAGGCACAAGATCAGGAAAATTTGCCCTTACCACAAAGGCAGTAAACTATACAGGGTCTGGTCTCTGGTCTCTGAGGATTAGTTACTTTTTCCATAATATAGGAATCATTTTACTTACATTGTAGGGCTATTTTGAGATTTCAAGAATTAATAAAGGCAAATGACCTGTCCATAATAGATACTCATTAAGTAGATATTAAAAATTCATTTATACAAAAAAAATCCTTCTCTTAACACCCTCCTGATATGAACTCATGGTTCCTCATTTTACTCAGAGATTGCTTATCTACCAAATTCATAAGCCAACAAAGAACCAGAAAAGAAACACAAAGCAATCAAAATAATCTAATCCAGATAAGCTATCAAACAATTCTCTTGCTCATTATCCAAGCTGAGCCCCTGGGAGACTTGCTGAGCGTCTATTTATTCAAAGGAGCCCTGGTTCCAGGGAGCTTGGTTACAGGGTTTCTCAGCTCACAGATGATTAGAAATGCAAATTAGAAAGGGAAGAGGCTGCTAGGAGCAAGCACACTGTCAGTGGCAAGTCCCCGACAGCTGACAGTCTGGCTGCAGTAGGGGAAAATGGAATGCAGGAACAGCCAGACAGGAGAACTCAAGCTGCAGACCGTCTGGACACCCTGAGGAAGGCAGAAGAATCCTTAATAAAGACTGCTAGCCCTCTGGGAAGCTTATCGTGGCACCTCCCACCCATTTTGGTGGGGTTGTGTCTTATCAACATCCCATCCATGTCCTGTTTGTAGCTCAAGTACAGCCTCTGTTGCCCTGGATTGAAGTAATTTGGGTTGAGTATCCTCATCCTAATTAGATTTTAAGCTTCTTAAATGAAAGGGCATCATCATTATCGTATTCATCTTTGTGTCTCTGAGTGTCTCAATATAGGTTAGTTCTATAAATGGTTGTTGATGTGATATGTTACAAGAGAAAGATAGGAATTTAGCTTTGTATTTTCAAAGCTAGGAAACTATGCAAAAGATGTTGAGAAACTTTTTATTCAAAATCATTAGAACTTTTAAAACTTTTCCCTTTAACGGGTAAGCTTCAATAACCTGGAAAATTAATGTCAGTTTGGAGCACACCATTACCTGAGGGTTATGGTAAAGCAGGCATCACTCTGTACAGTAACTATAAGGGGTGGAGGAGAGGACCCACAAGAAGACAGGGAACTAGGTCTTGAAGGGAGCCTGAGAAATCTTATACACAAGGAGGAATAGGTATCAGAGAGAATACTGAGGAATACTGAGAATATGATCAATACAGAGCTATACTAATAGCCATAACTTGTTCTGCTCTTTCCTTGGAAAATTTTCTCCCACTCTGTGGGAGAAAATCTTTACCACACACACACCAGATAGAGCACTAATCTCCAGGATATATAAAGAACTCAAAGAACTTAACACCAAAAAAACAAATGACCCAATCAATAAATGGGCTAAGGAACTGAGCAGACACTTCACAGAAGATATACAAATGGTCAACAAATATATGAAATATATTTGAAAATATATATATGACAAAATGTTCAACATCTAGGAACATAGTAATTAGAGAAATGCAAATCAAAACTATTGTAAGATATCATCTCACTCCAATCAGAATGGCAATTATCAAGAATACAAGCAACAATAAGCATTGGCGAGGATGTAGGGAAAAAGGTATACTCATATATTGCTGATGGAACTGCAAATTGATGCAACCACTATGGAAAGCAGTATGGAGATTCCTTAGAAAACTTGGAGTGGAACCACCATTTGACCCAGCTATCCCACTCCTCAGTCTATGTCCAAAGGACTTAAAAACGCCATATTATAGTGATGCAGACACATCAATGTTTATAGAAGCTCAATTCACAATAGCTAAACTGTGGAACCAACCTAGATGCCTTTCAACAGATGAATGGATAAAGAAACTGTGGTATATATACACAATGGAATATTATTCTGCCTTAAAGGAGAATAATATTATGGTATTTGCAAGTAAATGGGTGGAGTTGGAGAATATCATGCTAAGTGAAATAAGCCAATCCCCCAAACCAAAGGTCAAATGTTTTCTCTGATATGTGATAATTGATCCATAATGGTGAGAAAGGGGCACTGGAAGAATGGAGGAACTTTGGACTGGGAAGAGGGGAGTGAGGGGAGGGGAAAGGGCCTAGGGATGGGAAAGATGGTGGAATGAGATGGACATCATTACCCTAGGTACATGTATGATCACATGAATGGTGTGACCTGACATCCTCTACAACCAGAGAAATGAAAAGGTGTGCTCCACTGGTGTACAATGAATTGAAATGCATTCTGCTATTGTGTATAACTAATTAAAAAAAATAAAAATTAAAAATTAAGAAAAAGAAAATGGGTGGCATTTTTAGAAGAACTGTGGAAGACTGATTTGAGTTACTTTGGAAGGTGGTATCATTATCCATTCAAAAGAATGAACATAAGGCTGGATAATAAAGATAATAATTCATCAGATAAATCATAAAATATTTATGATTCAGGGAAGGATGTGCTCACAAAGTATAGAGAAAAAGCCTTTGGCTGACAAAAGGATTAGCTCCTAAACAGACTCAGGAATGGAGAATCCATGAGACTCAAGATAAAATTGTTTGTAGTCAACTGCAAATTAACAGTGGAGTGAAAGGAAAGAAGGATGCTAAAGGAAGGAGACTGGGAGAAGGGAAAGAAAAGGGTGAGGGAAAAGTGGGGGGATCATAAATTGAAACAAATTTCCATGCGTGTATAGTTTATCAGAATGAATCCAGCTACTATGTTTCACCATAAAACTCTTTAAAACAAAAAAAGATAGGGTTGTTTTAGATGAGATCAGAAAAACCCAGACTCAAGCTCCCATAGATTGGGTTCCTCAGTAGACTTTACAGAAAATCAGATGAGAAAGCCTCACCTAAACACCTGTAAAGTGAGAGGGCAGCCCATACTGATACCAGCCCTCCAAATCATTCCAAGGCACTGAAGGCTAGAGTCAGACACAGCCTCAGAGAAGCCGATGGTTCCAATCTTGTGGTGCTCAGGAGTTCAGCATGAACTAAGCTTCATATCTACAAATGTCTACCCTTTGCCATAGAATGATTGACGCTAACCTAGAACACACCTCCAGAAAAGCTACCCAGGCTGGGAGCCAAAGCCCTCTTGCTTTGTTTTGTTTAAAAGGATGGAAGCACTAATGATCTGCTTTAAATTTCAGAAACAATTTGAACCCAAGCTTGAAAGGTCACCAGGGTGTCAGTCAAATTGAACAGAATGAACCGAATTGAGGTGGGAGTGGACAAAGCAATCAGGCTCCAGGGCTGCGCCTTCCTGAAAAGCCCTGGCTCTCTCCCACTGCAAAGGTTCCTATGGTTTCTTCTCTGAAGACTCCTTCTCTGATAGCCCCGTGAATAGCAGGAAAAAACGTCAATTAAACCTATGACAATTGCTGTGTGAAAGCATGCCCCACACTTACGTTCTTCCAATTTCCATAATCATGAATTTCATTCTGCTGTTCAGACCTGGAAATGTAATAGGGAGAATTTAAATAAGCCGAAAGCTTCCGGTTCAGCCCATTTTCTTTTCTTTTATAAATTTAGTTTCCACTGCTGTTCATTCACATTTCATATCCTTGACAGATTATATTTAGGCTCTACATTTTATAGTTTATAGAGGCATAAATAGGTTTCACATGCAAATGGAAACCTGTGAAATTTTTCTTCCCCTTAGGTGAAAGAATTCACCTGGCACCTGGAGCAATTTTGCAAATTATACCAGAAACAAGCATGAGGTTTCACCAGTGAATACAGGTTTATGCACCCTAGAAATTGTATTGCAGAAAACATTCTAGAAGTGAATTGTAGCTTCTTGCCTTTATAAGACAGTCAGAAATAAATCCAAACCAAACAAAATGATCATGCCATCATCCATACTGTTAAATTAGAAGCCTTGCTACTAGGCAAAGTGTATATATTGGATTAAATGAAAATAAGAGAAAACACAGCAAGTAAGAAGTAATTTTGGTCAATACTATATTAGTCGGCTTGGGCTGCTATAACAAAATACCACAGACTGGGTGACTTCAACAACACACATTTATTTTCTGTTTTGAAGGACAGAAGTCTAGGATCAGGGTGCCACATGGCTAGATTCTGATGAAGGCCTTCATTCTGGCTTACAGACAGCCTCTTTCTCACTATGTGCTCTCATGGCAAAGAAACCATTACTTCCCTCTCCTACTCCTTATAAAGCCATCAATCCTACTGGATAGAGCCCCACTTTTATGACCTCATTTAACCTTCATTACCTTATGAAGACCCTATCTCCAGAGTAGTCACTTTGGGGAAGAGAACTTCAACACATGAATTTGAGGGGGGCACAATTTAGTTCATGGCAAACACTTTGTGAGCAATCTTCTAAATCTATTATGTCCCCTTAAGGTAAGAAGTCTGTGTTGTGTTGTGCATACATTATACTTCAGTGCGATTATTAGTTTTACAACTTTGAACATGTACTAGAGAAGTAGGAAATTAGCTGAGACCTGCAGTCTGGAGCCAAATATTCTGTCATTTGATCAATAACAAGAGTCTTTTAATTCATTTGAGTATAAGTAGAATATTTCTTGTATTAGGGACAAGAAACCCTTGACATCCTTGAACACCAAGTGTTTCCCCCCATAAAAATGACCTGCTTATGAATAAACCAGAGCCACTGCACATGATCGCTCAGATGAGAAAAACCTGAATTCATTATGTACTTCATTAAACCACACTCCTACAAATATAATTCTACCTCAACATTACATTGTCCTCCACTGTTGTTTGTCTCTCATTTAAAATCTGTATGCTATTTAAGATATTTAAGATCTCTATTAGTGATATGACATTTTCAGTTACCTATACATTTGCATCCAATATCATGCCTAAATATATCTTTTAGTACAAAAATTATCAAATTCCAAGGCCTTGTCTCTTCCATAGGTTCTACCTCACTCATCATCTGAACACAAAATGATCTTTCCTTATCTGAGTTCTGTAGCACTTATATTTTTTGTTAGTAAAATTTGTTTGGCAATTAACTGTATACTGTGGCCTTTCTTAACCTCAAAGCTCAACTTAGGTATCATTAGTTCTCTATTAGCACTTGTGGGTAACTATGCATTTCAATTCAGTGATAATCTAAAAAAATATTATATTCATCTTCTGTATCATGTGATGAATATCTTAAAAGTGAGAATTACCTGAAGTTTTCATTGCTCATTTGTGTTTATGATCGTTTGGACCCAAATAGGTAGTACCACTTTAATTGTAACAAGCTAATAATAAAATAACACTGGCAGATTTAATATGCAAATGATGCTTTTGTGCTAAGTAAAAGCTAAACAAAAGCAAGGCATTTTATGTGGAAAGAAAAATGGCTATTAGTTGAAAAAGTGCTTGGAGAATTATGTCATCACTCAATACACATGGGAAAATTATGTTCTCACTCAGCGTATAGTCAACAAGCACGTCAAACTCAAAGGAACTTGGGCCATAAAGTCAACACTCCTTTCATCCTGAAAGTGTCAAATTCAGTAAAACAGAAATACTAACCACATTAACTACACTAACCACATTAACTTGAGTATGTAGCTTTTGTTGTTTTGTTTGTATTTCATTTATAAATTTGTTTTGGATTTATAACTATGTAAAAGCTATAATCATATAGAGTATACCTGGTTTGGATTTATACATATTTAAATTATATTGCAATATAAACATTTTAAGTAAACACTGGAATTCTGAAGTCTTTTTAAAAGTTATAATTATAAAATACAAATGTACTATGTTGTGACCTTTTTTTTATTGTGGTCCTAAGTGATGTTTCCCGTCTTTTACTACTTAACTATTTCCATCTGTTATTGTCCTGTTGCCCCAAATAAAATGTAAATGCAGAATAGAGTTGAGCCTTCTGGTTATTTGCATCCTCCTTAGCATCTAGTTCAGTGATGAGGACATAATGAATATGATCACCCACCGCCCCCGGGATAATCACAACACGTACGCTTTTCTTGATCACAGGAACCAAAAAGCCCAAAAGGACTTTATTCCACAAGTCTCAGACTTATATTGAGAACATCAGCCTATCAGAGAGTAGACTACCAGGAAAGTCAGCCTATCAAGGAACAGTCTCCAGGCAGATACCAGGATCACCTCGTGTACAACAGCCAACCAGAGTTACTTCCTGAAACTTGTTTACAAGTGCAGCTAAGTCTGGCAAGCTGCCAGGCGCCATCTTAGAGATCAGGCCACGGTGCGGCTCTGGGGCCCTCAGAGCCCGCCCCTGACATCTCCCCCTTATTCTTTAAATAAAGAAAAGATGACTTGGGACCATGCCTGTCTTAGGTTGTCCATGGCAAATTACATCCTTACCTGTCATTGGAATTCTGACCTCCAAGTGTCAGAACCCTGTTTTAGGTTGGTATGCATTTCCACGGATCTTACTTGTCTTTGACTACTGGTCCAGCATGCTTAGCCATACTTGGGGGGATGTGCCTGTGTCAATGGCTGTCAAAGTCTGTACTATAGCCTGTTGATGACATCGGGCATCTTGGCGAGCTCTGATTTGGCTGCGTATAACATAGGCTATCCCTAAGCAGATAATAATCAGGACAGCTACTGTTCCAGCCCACTGTTTTGTCAATCCCAGGGCTTTAGATAACAAAGAGAACATCTCGGATACCGATGCAACTTGAACCCTGGTGGCATTGACTCTGAGTATTTCAGCTCGTAGCTGACTGGTTAAATTATCAAACGTAGATGACCAATTGCCAGTAAGGTAGACATAGAGATTTTTAGATAACATAGCCGCAGAGCTAAGGTTATTATAAGCAATAGGGGTGACACACACTGCTCTTAAAGGATAAACACATCCCAGTCCCAAAAGTTCTTGCAAGATATCCACTTGTTCTTGTAGTAAGTCCACTCTTTGATTTACAAGGAGTAAGCCTGCTGTTAGATGTTGGTTTAGGGTCTCTTTAGTCTATAAGGCTGCAGCTATATTTTCGGCCAAGTGATTGACTGCTGTTGCTGTAGGTATGGTTGTGTCAATGCTGCTGCTGCAGAGGCTGCAATGGCAGTGATCACAGCTGCTGTGATGCCAAAATCTCTTCTGTTTCTTGATAATAGCACTGGCAGTTCTGTATCTGTAACAGAGACTGGGACTGGTAGGAAGGTAGGAACACACATTAAGACTGCCAGCGGGAACCTAGAAGCATTCCAACATTGAGAGAGATAGCATAAATCTGAAGTACAATTGAGAGAAGCAGTTGTTTTGTTAATTAGCAGAAACATAAAAAAGGGGGAAACACACAAACTGGGGTAGGTGGAAAGGTACATAGTTGAACTGTTCCTCCTAAGAGACTAAAAAGAGGTTGTCAAGGGGGGAAAGGCTACTTGTTGGTAGCGTTGGCACTGGTCGAGTTAGTCACTCAGGAACCCAGATAGGCGATGTTTTATCCTGTGGAAACACACAAACCGAGCCTTGGCTCCAGTAAACACCGGGTCCGGGCTGTTCCATTGTCCTGTAAGAACATCCTTCCATTTTACCATCACTCTATCATGTTGTTTATGATTGCCATGTCTCTCAGTGGCACAGCGACCCTCATTATCCAGAGTTAAAAATTTTTAAAATAAAGAGGCAAGGAGAAAGTTTATCTTTAGGGGACCTGAAGGTCTCCCCTATTCCCCCTTTTTGTTTATATACAGACTTTCTTAGCACTTATTTAGACCCTCATATATTTTATCACATAAGCACTTTCTTACCCAGAAACATTTTGTTTTTCACTAAATATATTTCCATATCTAGAACCTTTTTTTTTTTCCCTATCTGTTGACCTCTTTGTTCACATTCTGAAACAACTCTTAACAAGATTAAGTATTTTGTTATTTATAGTACTCTAATTGAAACACAGTTGAAACTTTTAGAACCCTTTGTGTATAGAATTGTACCTGTTAGGACATAACTCTTAGTAACCTTGTTTTTAGTTCAGTGATGACACAAAACAATTTTCTGTACAAACACATTTGAGTAATCCCATGCATGTCAATTCTAATTCACTTATTTTCTTAAAAAAAAACCAAGATATTAGACAAGTGTTCTGAACAGTATTTGCCAGCTTTTTCTTGTTGGAGGAAAGTCCTAGAAAAATTGATGTTAGACATTTTATAAACATCAACATTATATTAGTTTGACCACCTAGAGACTTGCAAGTTATTTTCAAGACATTTTACTTCTATTAGTTTACCCAATTTAAATCGAACCTTTTTAAATCACGTGAATTAAAAGTATTTGGATCCATTTTTAAATTTTAATTTTAGGAGCGCTCAGTTTTGATACAGACAAAACATGACATCAGACAGCACGACATACACATAACACAAAATCAAAGGCCTTGAAACTTTATAGGTGAATCTCCATTGTAATGTAACAGATGTTCAAAAACTCTAGTTGAATAAAAAATAGAACTGATCAAAAAAATCATGAGCTCAAAAAAAACATAATTAAAAAAAAACAAGAGTCCTGGAAAAATGATACGGCCATTAATTACTTTAGTAAGGCACCATAAAATTTACTTTGCTGGAGTTTAGGTAAGGCTCTTTTTTACCTTTTTTTCCTTGGATTTGAGACCGGTCTCCTACTGAGCCTTCAGGCTTTCTCTATTTACATTTCAATATAAGCCTTGACTGAGATTTGGATCTGAAAGGGGAGAAAATGTTCCAGCAGAAACTTGATGCCTAGGGCATTTTAACCCTTAATCCTGGTTAGTAATCAATTCAGGTTTGGACGCAGAAAATTGTGAAACAATTATCTCCCAATATTTGTGGGGACTGGGGCTACTATATTATACTCCTTACTAGGACATGCCACTGATGGTTGGGCTGGTTACTCCCTCCACACCGGCATATGTGGGACCTCATGGCAAGAGGACTAGGTGGGCTGGGTGGGGCAAAGTTGGAGGAGGAGAAGGAATTAGCATAGAAGCGCAAGATAGAAGAGACTTGAAGATAAGGAATCCCTTTCCATCTGCCTGCTCGCTTGCGGAAGCTGTGTGCCAATATCTTTGGTAGCCACAATCCACCTTCCCATGGAGCCACCTTTCATCCCTGCAGGCCAATTTGTTATCGGTAGTCATTCCTTCCCAAACTAACATTTTAACATTTACCAGGAAGGCCCTACAGGGAGGGGGGAGGTTAGAGTTTATGAGTTTCTGGAAGGAGATGCAACGGGGAGGAGCTGGCGGTTCTTTAGGCAGCAGCTCTTTGAGGAGAAACTTGGAGCCCCCTTTGAGAGGTCCTGGAGAGAAGTAGGCCTTAAGGGCGGATAACGTAGGGCAGACTCCTAATGGGGGACCCTCCCCTAAACTGATTTCCCTCTTCCTAACAAGTTGTTCCTCACACCCAGTTTCATTTTCCTTGTCTGTCTCTGATCTTATTGACGCCCTTTCTGATGCTTTAGACCTTTCCTCTTTTATTTCCTCCAAAATCCCTTCCCCTTGTTTTATGGCCTCTCTGCATTTGGTTCAGGCTGTTTTAGTTTTTAATGGCGTCCCATTCGCCTTTAGCATTGCCCACATGGGTTGCTCCATACGGAGTCTAGACATTTCTGATCCCATAGTTTTCTAAATGGTAACTGTAGTTGCAGTCTGCGCACTGCTTTCACTTTAATACCTTAACTTTAATAAAGACCGCTTTCCGCTTAGTCCAGGGTGCAGTCGCCTTTCGCGTGCTACTTTCACTTTAATACCTTCAATGTGGACCGCTTTTCGCTTAGTCCACTGTTTTACTTTCCCTTTTTGGACCGCTTTCCGCTTAGTCCGGATAGTCGCGTACCGCGAACGTTAAGGCTGCCTTTCACTTGTTTATTTTTGACCTTTTTATAACCAGTTTAACTTGTTAAAATTTTAGAATATCTTACCTTGTTTTCTTACTTATCCTTGTAAAGTTTTCATTCCTGGGTTTTGGCACCACTTATGATCGTCCAGCGCCCGCGGGGACAATCACAACGCGTACGCTTTTCTTGATCACAGGAACCAAAAAGCCCAAAAGGACTTTATTCCACAAGTCTCAGACTTATATTGAGAACATCAGCCTACCAGAGAGTAGACTACCAGGAAAGTCAGCCTATCAAGGAACAGTCTCCAGGCAGATACCAGGATCACCTCGTGTACAGCAGCCAACCAGAGTTACTTCCTGAAACTTGTTTACGAGTGCAGCTAAGTCTGGCAAGCTGTCAGGCGCCATCTTAGAGCTCAGGCCACGGTGCGGCTCTGGGGCCCTCAGAGCCCGCCCCTGACAATGAATGTGCAATCACATTTGTGGATTTTGACTCTTCGATCAATCATTCTGGACTTAACATTCCATCCTGAAAATTTTACTCGTTTTTTTTTTTAAATCCACTTTCCAAAAAGGTATTTTTACCTATTTAGTTAAATGTTTCTGGTGCCTACCAAACTTCTAGGTAAATAATAGCTTGCTCTTACTAAATATACTCTGAGTGCCAAGAACTGCTCTGAGCATTTTGTATAAATCATTTCACTTCATCATAATAACCATAGGAAAGTAGATGAGATAATAGGTTAATTCTTGTTAATGAGAAAACCAAGGCCTAGAATATAAAGTACTTTACTAAAGGATCACACGGCTGGTAAGTGGAGTAAATGGGGTTCTAATAATTCTAAGGCATACCAAACCCATTGTCCATCCTTATACTGCCTGCAATCTGAGTTTGCAATAGGAAGGTAAAAATTATTGCTCTGATGCCTCCTTCTCCTCTGAAGTTTCATCAGAAAAGGAAATAACGGAGAGAGCAAACTTTCACTCCTCAGGGAGATATGTGGTTAACACATTTATCGAACACCTATCATATAATATCTATTGTAAAAACACAAACAAGATGGTGCAAGTTATTTAACCTTCAAATTTCTTAAAAGGACACATCACTGAAAGGCAAATATTTTGATGTTTATTTGGCCTATTATTCATCTTTAATTTTGCCCACAGTTTTGCTTGAAATAGTGGTTGGCACATAAATAGCATTCAAATAGTTATTTGAATGAAATCCACTCCTTCATAATGTTTTGAAAAAGTCAACGGTTCCACATGTTATTTTCATCATCCATGTGCGAAAACTCACTATCTTTTCATTGTCAACTTTTTTTAACTTTAAGAAAATCCACTCTTCTCAGATCACATCTGGATGATTGATAAAATGGGCAGTAGCAAAGATGACTTGGTATTTTTTTGATCTTGATGATTGATGCAACTGATTTGGATATAATGGATTATTGGAATGATGACAGATGTGTTGATTGGAGGAGATCAATTCAGTTGCAGACAGCAGAGTCTTTGAAACACATTATTTTTACTGTATTAATTTTTTCTGCTCTCTCTTGGTCTTAGCAGTCAGAGTAGTGGGCAGTCTTCTGACAGGGTCTTTCTTGCCAGTGACTTTAAAGTACATTCACTTCTTTAATATAACGAATCTACTTTATTTGATATGACACAGAGATTTGATTTCCCAGGATGCTCTTCTTGTTTCTGCCTCTAAGGAACAGATTTATTCTCTTGTAATTCTGTAGCTCATTGTGTCATATCACAATAATGATCATTTCTGTCCCAGACGAAACATGAGGGTAACTCCAGAGAATCTTCAGGATTAGGAACACAGTTGAAGACTTTCCTGCTCACAAAAGCACTTTTCCAAGGACAATGAACTGATTCTCACAGATTAACTTTAAAAAAAAAAAGAAATTGTAAACTCTTATTTTCCTTTAAGTTCAAATGGAAACCAACAAAATGCATTTATTGCCTGCCACCTGCTCCTCCCCAGCTGCTGTGCATGCCATTACTGCTCTAGCACACAATCTTGCTCCTCCTTCCTTCCCTGACCTATCGCTACATCAGCACTCACCTCGTCACCCACACCCAACTCTTAAATTTCTCTGCCTCCTTCCCTCTATTCACCAGTCTTCTACATGTGTGAGGATATGAGCCACAGTCTGACCTCCATAGTTCCTGAGACTCATCCATTCATATACCCAATTCTTTCAACACACACTTATTAAATACTCATTCTGTGGCAGGAGTTAGGACTTGAGGATGTAGAAATAATTAGAGGGGGAAAAAAATACCCCAATCTGTTCACAAGGCAGTCACACTTTGGAGAAACATGCAAATAACTACTATGTGGTGAGAGAAGACAGTAATAGGAGATTAGACCTTATGATGAGCAAGTGGTACCACTGAAGTGGCAAATACAGATGGAAAGGAGCACCACTTAGGGCTGCTTTGACTTCCTGAAGCCTGCTTAGAATGGCACTCAGAATGAGGTGTAAGTGCCCTGTGTGTGAGCCCATCTTTAGAAGCATGGAATCTCACCCAGAGAGGGAGTGAGAAGCTGAAAATGCCGGCAGCCAGCATGATTGCTATTTGAAACCTTGTGTTGCTGTTCTTTTTTAATGTGTATAAATTCACATGTATTTTCATCCTAGTCTATTATAACGTATATATTTTAATATAAAAACTTGTTACCTTACTTAGCTCCCCCTTCCCCTGCCCCTTTTGAAGTTCAAGTAAAATGTATTCTTAGGAGAAAATGTCAAGTTCTTGTTGGGACTTTTCACTTTCTGGCACAGCCTTGAGCACTTCCATTCAGAGCTGAGGGGGAAAATACAGTAAGAAAAAAGAAATAGAGTAACAGACTATCTCGGTCAATAAGAGTGAAGTACAACAAACCCTGAATATTTTTGGCTAAGCTAATGCACAAAACCATAAAAAATTCAATTTAAATATGTAGGCCATAATATTTGGCAAAAATATGAAAGTTTATGAAGTTATGGGGAAAGCACTTCTGAAAATGAAAAGCATTGACTTAACAACTCGTGTTCATTTGGACAGATAAGAGACAATCTGAGAATATTTACACATCAGTTACCATAAAATGTATCTCAGACTTCTTGTCATTATGAAATGAGGTTTTGATCTATTTTATTTTTTCTTAAATTGAATACTTGGTGTAGGTGGTTCCAAGTTCTGCTGACTTAAAATCTTGGCACTATGAATGTTTATTACAGAAAATTCCATAGAAAAATTTGTTGTAAGAAAAAACGATTTACTTAAATGGTTAAGCCAAGTGCCCTACGATGCTGATCTTACTCACTGACCTTGAGTTACTTGACCCAATGACACAGACTTCTCTGATCCGGTTCTAATAAACAGAACTGGCACAGGATTAGGAACACAGTTGAAGACTTTCCTGCTCACAAAAGCACTTTTCCAAGGACAATGAACTGATTCTCACAGATTAACTTTAAAAAAGACATTGTAAATTCTTATTTTCCTTTAAGTTCAAATGGAAACCAACAAAACACATTTATTGCCTGCCACCTGCTCCTCCCCAGCTGCTGTGCATGCCATTACTGCTCTAGCACACAATCTTGCTCCTCCTTCCTTCCCTGACCTATCGCTACATCAGCACTCACCTCGTCACCCACACCCAACTCTTAAATTTCTCTGCCTCCTTCCCTCTATTCACCAGTCTTCTACCACCTTTAAGAAATGATCATGGTGACCACATGCTTCTAGTACAGGGAATGCCGTCCTCACTTCCTGACTTCCTGAGCCTCCACTCCATGTTCTAGAAATCACTGACCTAGATTCAGATGCCAGTTTGGTGACTAACTTAGAAACCCCTGGGATGTTACTATTCAAATCTGTCCCTTCCCTAGCCCTTAACCAGGCTGCAGCCTGGTTTGCTCCAATCTCTATCTGGTGCATCTGTTCAACTCAGAGGCAGATCAGGGACATGCCTCCCTGGTGCCAACACTCCCCTTTCCAACCCACTCCCCACCTGCTGCCAGGGCACTGAAGCTTGCTCCCACTCAGAGCAGTCATTAAATCCCTGCTGCCCAGCACATGGCAAGATCTGTAACCTCATTCAGCTGTGCAAATAAGGGCCCCTGGACTGGACTCACATGACCATGTTCCCTACAGACAGGTCATGTTATGTTATTCCAAACACTCATTTTATTTAACATTCCGTGGGTGACTTCTACATGCCAGACATTGGACTGAGGGTGCCACAAAAACTAATTTTGACACACTTAGAAAAGTAATACTATTGGGCATGGTGGCGCATACCTGTTATCTCAGTAGTTCAGGATGATGAGGCAGGAGGATTGCAAGTTTGAAGTTAGCCTCAGCAACTTAGTGAGGCTCTAAGCAACTTAGTGAGACCCTGTCTCTAATAAGAAAAAAAATTTTTTAAATGCTGGAGATGTGACTCAGTGGTTGTGTCATTGGGTTCAATCCCTGGTATATTAAAAAAAAAAAAGTAATACTAAGAGGGGGTATAAAGAAACAAATAATTTCCCTCTGCGTAATGTAAAGTTCCTCCATTCTTCTCTCACCAAATGATGGAATGAGACAGACATCATTACCCTATATACATGTATGGTTACATGAATGGTATGGATCTACATCGTGTACAACCATAGAAACGAAATGATGTACCCCATTTGTGTTCAATGAATCAAAATACAGTCTGTAAAAAATAAAATAAATAAATAAAAAGAAGCAAATAATTAAAACACAGAATGTTGCAAGCTAAAAGGGATGATTAGGAGATAGCCTAGGTGTGCACTGTAATGCAGCTTGGCAGCATCATTTTACAGAAGATAACCAGGACAAGCTAAATCTGAAGATGAACATGTACTGTGACAAGAATTTACAAATGAGTTTCTTTCTTCTGAAACATCATTTCTTCTTCCTAGAAGAATACTATGGAGCGCTGAGTGAGTCCCTGAGACTTTCCTGGACATGCCTAGGCAGAGTTAAGTGTTCTCTGTGGCCCACAGCACATTCTCCAGGCCCCACAGTTCTGCTCTGACTGCACAACCCCACCCGGATTCAGGAAGGGCATTGACCTTGCCCTCAGGAGGGAGCTCCATAGGGGACATCTCTGTCCACCATGCCTGACACACAGGACATAGTCAATGGAGCCTGATGAATAATTGACTTTAACAAAAAATAATCATAAGTTAGTTTTAATGTTTGACTATCCATTTTGAAATAAGGGCAACATCTGTAAGGGACAGAGTATGCTTTATTATACAAAAATCCCTTTATATTTTAGAAAACAATGCATGCGAAGCTTAAAAAAGAATTATTCCCTGTGGAAATGAACAAGGTCTCAGAAATGCTTTCATGTTTGGACATCTTTTCTAGCACCCAGGAAGCTTTAAGCAATGGTTATAATTGTCCCTCATTTGTAGGTTGTTAGACACTGTATCATTCACATGCTTCAGCTGCTGGTGGAGACAATATATACAGCTCACAATAAGGTCCCTCAAGTCCCCAGTCAGGCTAATGGAGCATACCCTCCCACAAGCCATTGGCTGAACTGAACCCAGGGACAGTGTGGCTGCAGTGTAAGTTTTGCATGTGGCAAGAGAGACAAAAGGATTTGTCAGGCTTCTCTCTCTGCCCACCCCCACTCTGCCCCACTTCTTGGATTAACTAGCAACAATTACACCAAAAGCTTAGTATCTATTTTGTCATTGGAAAAGGTCATTCCTAATTAAATTGCTGGCAGAGTTCTCTCCAATTTCCGATTTCACATCCCCTACTGGAATATATGCAGACTGTTTTGGTCACAAGTAAGCTCAGGATAGCTGAAAACATATGCATATACCTCACCATCACATGGTGATTTTCTTCTAGGAAACTTTTTGTGGAGACTGGCAGGCTATTGTTTGTTTTGCTTTTCCATCTGGTATTTGATTAATATGCTAATAATTACTCTAATTTCTTCCCTATGATATTGATCTATTTTTCCTTCTTTAATGTTTATTTTTCCACTTGGGGACTGAAAAATACTGCAGTTTGGAAGCAGCAGTTCATTTGCAGCTTCTCATGTAAAGAAACACTAGTGATATTATGCTTTGTAATAGGAGTATGGCTCAAGCTCACTCGGATTTCTCCACGTCTTGGCATTCTCTAGGATGTTCATCTCATTGCTTTAATATTATTAACTTTCATTTATAACCATTCTGTTCTTAAATGCAAGCAACATTGTAAAGCCCAAAAGGAATACTAAAAGTTAGAGATGAATTAGAAAACACTTGCAAATAAATGTATGTTGTGTGAGGTGTGTTTTCTCCTTTTCTCACTTTTCATCTTTCCTATTAATTATCTCTGTTGGTTCCAGTGAAAGTCACTGATCTTTGCTTTGAAGCCTCAGGGACATTTTGCAGGCGTGAAACTAGGAAAGGACAACTCAGTGAGAGGATAGGAATGCTGAGAGAAAAGTCACTACAACTGCAGGTGAGTGGGCTAGAAATATTCTCATTACACGCTATGAAAAGCTTATCATTAGTGCAGACAGAGTACAACTAGCCAACAGAGGAGACAATGAAGGCAAGAAGCTCCTGTCTTGCTGAAGATAATCACCATGGAATGTACTTCTTTTCTGTCTCTTGTAGGACCTATACAGTGCTGGGAAACTGGTAGGTGCTCAATTAATCTTTATAGATTGATAGAAAGAAATCAGCTTAATATAAAATTCAAGTGATGTCAACTCTGTAGGTTTATTCTTCCTTTAATTTAATTAGTGATATATATATATCCCAAACTTTCATATAGGTGGCCCCACCTCAGATCTGAGCCACTGTCACAGTGGACTTTGAAATTCATCAATGCTACTAGATGCATCCCTGGAATGTAGGCTCTATGGACAATAGGTTCTAGTTTCTCTTCATCAACCCATCAAAATCTCTAAATAATTGCAATGTTTTCTCTTTGTTTGGATAGAAAAATGCCTTTGAATTAAGTGCTGCACAACCTCTAAAGGCTGAGGGTTGAATGCTGAAACCTGGACCCCACTTTGCAGGATTTTTGCACACTGCTAAAGGAGTTTGGGTACCTGAATGCCTGTAGAATTCCACTAGTTGAAGAAGACATTCACTTTTGCCTCCTGAATATCACAATTATTTCTGTCTTCAAGATACTTGGATTTGAAGAACATGTTAGAGTCATTTCTCAAAATCACTCTATTGAGTTCTTCATTAAACTTGGTAACAATTTTTTTTCCTGTTTTTCAGTTTAAGGAAATGGTTACCATGAAGGATAAAATTGCTTTTCATACAGAGACAAAAGTCTCTCAGAAACAAATCTCATAAATAAAATGACTGATAAGACTGGAGAATAGCATTGTAAGTTCAAAATAAAATATGACTGTGAAGTAATGAGGTCACTTTCTTATTCATGAACTGATCTGAAATGATGTAATAATAATAATAGGAACTAACTTTTGAACACTTTAATCAGAACCAAATATTTTGCACACATTATTTCACTTAATCCCCATAATTTATGTCCCATTTAAAATGTTCCAAATAATTTATGCACATTTTCTTCCATTTTACAATGGGCATGGAGAGGCTATAATATACTTCAAGTGACAAAAGGAAGTGCTGGAACTTGAAGCCAGCTGTACTGGATAGACCTATGCTCAAAACCAAAATGTCTTCCACAAAATGAGGTCTAGATATGTTCTGAATTATTACACTGTACCATCAAGGTTACTTTGAAGTATGACTCAGACTGTTCAAATCTGGATACATTATTTGTGGTAGCTTGGGTAAAAATCTGAAAAATGTTGCCTGAAGAATCAGTTCATATGTGGCTGCCTGAGGTCAAAGGTGAAAATCTATAGCTGTGTTAGGACCATGCTCTTAGTAAATAAGCGTGGAAGCCTGATGTCTAGTCCTAGAGACATGGAGGGGAAAAGCTTAATGTTACCTTGTTGTATTGAGGAAATCTATATTAAGAATATAGAAAAGAAGCCAGGTGCATACCTGTCATCCCAGCAACTTGGGAAGCAGAGGCAGGAAGATTGCAAATTCAAGTCCAACCTCAGCAACTTAGTGAGAATTTCAGCAACTTAGTGAGACCCTGTCTCAAAATTTAAAAATTAAATAAAAAAGACTGGAGATGTAACTCAGTGGTAGAGCATCCCTGGGTTCAAATCCCCAGTACCTAATCATAATATTAGTAATAATAATAATATTAATGATAATACAGAAAAGGATAGGGAGGGAAAGAATAGAGCTCTCCAAGCAAAATATGCTTAGTAGTGAGGTTAGAAAATTAATCTGTCACATTTTTCAATTTTCTCCTGTTTTTCATATAATCTGGTAGGTTAAAGAAGGAAGATAGAGGTCACTATCCAGAAACCTTGAGTTTTAGCTTTGGTTTTTGTTTGTTTTATCATTATCCAGAAGATTGCAGGAACTCTCAAGTTCATTGTCAACAGCCTGTTGTGACCACTTGTAGATGCCAATCTTTAAAAGAATCAAACTGGATGACCAATGTACAGTTAGTAAAAACATACAAAACAAATCAACAAAGCTCAACAGATTTTGGAATATAGATAAAGCAAATGATAAGTTGCTTCTCACTTTCCTGAAATGAAATTAGCTCAAAATGTGATTGCTACAATATAATGTGGAGAGATAGACATGGAGAAAGAGAGAAAAAGAGAGACAGAGAGAGAACATCAATGTCCATATGACCTATATTACTTGTTTCTATCCTATCCCACGGAATTCTCCTTAGTTATGTACAGTTGACTGTTTAAAGAATGATCAATAAATTCATAGTGAATTTGGGTGCTTTTTAAATATACTTTTAAATTAACTTTTTTTTTTTTTTTTTTTTACTGGCAGAGAAACGAGTACTGGAACAAATAATCATGTATTGCAGATTCTTTGAAGAAAGAAAGCTTAAAATGGAAAAAAAGGGCACTTAGTTATTAAATGTGTAATTCGAGGCACATCAAACAACAACAACAAAAAGTCTTAGAACATCAAAATACTCCTTGGATTTCTGGCCCTTACAGGCGCAGAAATTTTAATTTCAACAGGTTCTGGAATGCTATTTTGCATGTTCTTGCAATCATTACAGAGGATAATCTTTCCTTCTGAACAGAACCCTTTTTTTTCCAAAGTGAAATCCCTGGAAAATGTTGAGTTTACTGAAAGGTGTAAAACAGGAACCAAAGCATCCCAGGATTTATTAAAAAAAAATCCATAACCTTAAATCCTCAACCCTGACTCTGATTACACAGCCCTCGAAGACCAATTGGTAGTGGATTTAATTTAATATTTGTAGATAGTGAAAAAAAATCTGTTATTCAGCTCATAAAACTCCATGTATAACACTTCAATTTCTTTCCTCCTGAATTGACTGTTTTTGACAAAATTGTACAATTATGTCACTGTAGAGATTTCGGATTTTTTTTTATTCTTGTTAGCCTGTCAAATATGTAAATGCTTTTTTATAAAATTTTAAAAGAATCATTAAGTAATAAAATAGTATCTCCAGTATGCCTATATATTCCATATGTTCATAACAAAAGATATAGAAATATTTATTCTTTATGTTAACTGCAGTTAATTTTATCAGGTAGTATTATAGGAGATATTTGCTTTCTTGTTTTTGGTTTTAAAATTATTTTTCTAAGTTTCCTACAAAAACAAATGCTACTTTGTAAACAAGAAAAAAAAAAAAAAAGAAAGTCAAGCACTAATTATTTCAAAATTTGGCACTAAATATAAAGGCCCAAATTAAATATGTTCAAAGAATCTCTTAATTTCTCTTGTTTTGACTTTTCCTTCTGCCAAAGACCAAAAGGATCTACTTGACTAACTTATACACTTATGGGGATGCTATGGTCTTCAATAAATATTACTCAGTTTTGCGTTTTTGGTTTTAGGTTGTTAATAATAAGATGGCAAGCTTTTTAACAGATGAAGTTCATCACAGAAAACTTTAAGTATAATGGCACCAAACTAGTCCAGTTTACATATTATGATATGGAAAGCTGAAAGATGAGGATACCATCAGCCCCAAAAGCAAATTCCATCTACCCTTATCAGTAAACACATGCCACCAGGCCCTCCCACAAAGTTGAACTATGTCTCTCTATCAAGTGAATCCTCAATTCTTCCTGGAACAGCTGGCTTCAAAATTGGTGAAGAATCAAAATTATTTACTTTGCATAAGATCCAAGAAGGAAATCTAGGATCAATGGAGGCCAGATCAAAGTTTAACTTAAGGAAGAATGCTCTGAAAGTCAGGATTAAAAAAATCTCTTTCCCCTGGGGGAAGAAGTAAGTTTTGCTGGGGCAGAGTAATGATGACATTTCACTGGGTTACAGAAAAAATAAAAAGACCATGAAGAACAGGGTCAAGCAGGAACCAAATCTCATAAGAAAAAGGAGTTCCCCAGTGGAATGGTCAGAAGAAGGTATCAGGATGTGGAGAACTAAACTTAGGGATAGACAATGCTAGAGATGACTTAGAGACAAGATTGGCTACACAGTTTATGAATTTCAATGTGAAATGAAAATGCAGAGTTGTTGTCAAAAAATTATTTCAAATTTCATAATGGCAGCAGTAAAATATTAAGTTAAGCAGTGAAATATTAAGTCAGGGCCCTGTGAGGCTGGTTCTGCACAGGGATGGTTTATCACCAGAAAGGAGAGGAGTTTCTTAGATTTATCATCCTTGGGGGCTCTTGCTTGCTCACTATCTTATCCAGGAATAATGTGGAGACATGGGATGCATTAAAATGACAAGAATGATGAAGAAAGAGTTTCCAAATGAACAGGAAAGCACAGTCACAGAGAATGCTCAACTCCAGGCTGCATTTTTCAGAGGGAATTCAAGCACTAGGTGGGTATTTAGACTTAGGGACCATAAGATCCCTTTCAACTCATCCTAGAATTCTAGGCTAGGTTGGAGGGCTGACCATCATTTCAAAGGATTCCATAAGTTCTGAGTTTTCCATATTTTCCAAATTCTAATAGTTTTCAGTCTCATAAATATTCTAGTCCTGCTTGTCATCGAGTTCTATTTCAGAAGTATTGATGCTGAAACACCCCGTTTCCTGCTGACCTGCTTAGCCCTACAATTACTGTCCAACAGCAGAGTCGAAGGCAATAGTGCCAGAGACCATTTGGACCTTCTCTTTTCATCTCTGCACACAAGAATTAGGAATGCTACCTTAGATGTTGTTCTCTTGAACTCAACTGAGCTCAAGTGTCCATTCTCGTTCTTCCTTTATGCAAGCATTCATATAATGCAGAGAGCTCTTAACCAATTATTTCCTCATATGTGATTGTATAAATTATTCCCATTCCTCATTTCTTCCTGGGTCCATACTCTTTACCACTCTTTTCCTTCAACTAGAGATGGAGTATGATTCTACAGCTCATTAACCATGGGATTCACTGTATGATTTTATTTAGCTCATGAAACATGGGTAGAAATGACAATTTGTCTGTTCCAAGCCTAGACAGTAAGAGACACTGTATATCAACTTGCCCATTTTCCACTTCTTTTAGTGCCATGAGAATAACAAACCCTGGGTAGCCCAGGTGCAATGTGCAACTTGCAAACAAGCCCAACCAAGCTAAGTAATAATCAGCCAAGTATTAGCCAGTCCATAATTGTGAGAGCAAGAATAAATATTATTTTAGGCTACTGGGTTTGTTATGCAGCATTATTATAGCAAAACCTGACTGATGAACTCCTTAACTTCCTAGCACTTTAATGCCTTTCAATAGTGATGATGAATGTTGAAATAATTCTTCAGTTGTGAAAAATGGGATGATTAAGTTTTGGAGTAAGCAGACTTGGATTAGAATTCTAGAACTGTGATACCAATCCACTTTACCTGTTAACTTCAGAGCCTTCTTTTATTGAATGAAGATAATAAAATGTCCTACTTTTAAGACTATTATGGATATTGATAAGATGATGCCCTTCAAGTTCCTAGAACAATAATTTTCAACTGTTATTTGTTGGCTTGAGTTAACACAGAACAGCCAAGCAAGAATGTCCTAAGGAATATGGATAATTGAAATAGGAATCACTTCATGATGATAAAATACTTGTTGTCAAATCCCATACAATAAAAACAAATCAATAATGAAAAAAATAGTATGATGTGAGAGGAATTAAAGAAGAATACACTGGCAGTACTTTTTGGAACCACTAATATTGCATGGTTTTTACAGCAATAACTAGATCCTCTTACACAAGTTTCACCTGAAATGGGAGATGACAAACAAACGTGTTCTAGGATCCTTTATTATTTATCATGGCACAACGAGTAAAATGAACAGATGGCCAATTATTTCTGCAACTGCAATAAATGAAGTGTTTTGTGGGGGGGAGGGGTGAGTTTGGATCACTGTCCTGCTTATATACTGATGATAAAGGCAAATGAAAAGTTTGATGTGATAAGAGGTCAGCTATAACCAACATCCACAATCTGTTCCTAGTTCACATAAATATTGTAAGTTTTCCTTTGCAATAGTTTCTGTTTACTGACTTAACAGGGGCATCTGTGATTTGAATACAGATTCAATTATGTTCTGTCAATCATTTCTTCCTAATTAATTTCTGACAGTTAAATGAGATAATGCATGTGGAAAAAAAATTCTTCAAAGTATACGCAGACATACCTGTTGGCTAATTTAATTTAAATTGAATTCCTAAGGAATTAAGCATGCTTATCTGTCCCATTATGGCAAATTGTGAGATGACAACCTGGAATTAGAACTTGAAAACACAATTAAGGAAAATAAGCAGCTGGCTGTGGGACTGGAAACAGGGGAATAACCTTTCCTTCCAAAACCATTTGCTGAGGAGATTGCAATGGAAACAGAGGGGTGAGCAAAACAAGGAAAAGTACATTTTGCAAATATTTTTCTCTCCCAAGTATGTTTCTGCCGGAAAGAGTGACTAACTACAACTTTTAGTTAAATGAAAAGAAAACCTAACTTGCTCTTATATGCCAAATAGTTCCTACTGTTTTTGTAATTTCAGTTTTTCTTGGCAGAGTTCCAAGTATTAAAATCATCTTTGGGTTTTAGTTACCACAAATGACTTAAGCTCAGGATACCTTCTCTCCTCATTTTTTCTAGGCCTTCTTCAGAACTTTTCATGATGGATTGTAGTGTACAACCCCGGAGAAATGACATGGGGAAAATCTAAAAGTTTTCCCCATCTCGCAGTACTTTTACAAGATGGGGAAGTGCTCACCTGGGGCAGAGAGCATGGGCACTGGCTTCCAATTCTTCTTGGCTCTGTGATCATGGGCAATTCCGATTCCTGATCCACTAACAATGGAATAACGATAGCACCTACTTCACGGGGATGGTGTCAGCATTTAAAAAAAGCTAATTTATGAAAAGAATTTAGCTCAATGCTTGACTGTGTTCACTTGACATTTAGTCATTATTCTAGTCACTTAGTGGTAAGGAAGATAGATAGTAGGGTGTCTGGGTTGAATGTGAGAGGTGGGGAGAGATGGAAGACAGTTGTGAACTGAGACGAAGGGAAAAACACCTTGTTAATTTAAACTAATTCAAATTTTACAAAGAGGAAATGTCAGATAGACCCAAGTTTTTAGAAATTATTAAAGAAGTAAATGATTAAAAAAAATAAAATTAGTGGCTTGGAGAAGATTGTAGGGAGAATGATTAAACCAAAGGGGGAAAATACTGCATTTAAGAACATTAGAAGAATTTGCTACCATAGAACTAACATGTTCATGTATAGTAGTCTTATCTGTTTGATAATGTAACTTAAGATTTCCGTGTAGCCAAACAGCCAGGTTAACTTCATCACATATATTTAAAAGAGACAAAACTGCCTTTCAAATAATTTAGTGAACATTTTTAGCAGATAACAGATTTTAATGATAATTTGTTATAAATATGCCATCTTGTACAACTGAACTGTGAAAAATACGTTTTTGAACCCTTCTTCCACAGAAAACTTGGCACAGAGCCCCCAAAATCTTTTTCAAATAATACTGCCAGTGACCACACTGCATCTATATGAATCCTTAAAAAGTAATTTTGAATAACTGTGTCCTATCATATCCATGCAAATAATTTTCAAATATATCAAGGACCATGGATAATGTTGGGTCAATAAAGTGTGTTAACTCCACCCCACTCATAAGAAAATGGGCATCTATCTTTGGTGTCAGATTAATTCTGGTCCATGCCAGAAAAACATAATCACATTTGGCACGGCCTTCTCTTTCATCTTCTGCCATGTCGGCAAAGCCTTAGGAATCATGGAAGGCTGCCACACTGAAATGTGTTCATTAGCTTGTGACTCGGGGTGAGCTCTCTCTTGGTGTCTGTGGATTGCTGCTGCACATGTTCCTGACAATAGTAACACATAGTGAAATTGGGTCCAGACCAAGAGATTCTAGTTGCTTGGGCAATGGCTGAAGATTACAGGCAGTAGCCACCACCATACTGAGCATCCTCTGGTTTTTCATTGAGACAGAGGCAAAAAGCCAGAAATGTCATCATTTGTTAACTCTTCAGGCTTTCAGACATAATTGTCATACTACTTTATTTGGGAAATCTCTTTACTCCCACTGTGAAGATATGCCCCCCTTTTCTGCCAGAAATATTTGTTCAGGGCTTTCCAAAGTAGAGGTGAGGATTAGAAAGGTTCTTTCATATGGACCTTTTATCCTTTCGACAGTTTCTTTGAACTAGAGGATAAATTTGAAACAGGATAAAGAAGGAGGTGGATAAAATAGAAACAGGAAAGATATCAGGGATTAGGCAGCCCAATAACCAGTGCTCAAATATAATTTTAAACTCCTTGATCTTAGATGTTGGATGTAAAGTGATGTTATTTGACTCTGGCTTTTCCTCTTCTTCTTGGAACTCACCTTTACACTACATAATTTTTGTCTGGATTATTTCATGGGAGAAAAATCTTTGTATAGCTCAGTTAGAGATAGAGCATGTTGTCATAGGGTGGAAATAAGGCCCAAAGGATATACCTTTGAGTCTTCTGGCTTCATATGTAACCTCACATCATACATTTTACATTATTTGTAGTTAATGCAATTTCTCAGGAGATTTGTAGGTAACCTGTAATCATTTTATGTATCTAGATATTATAAACTCTTCTCAGAATTAAATACAGTATAACAAAGCCAAGACAATGACCTGGAGCTCAACTTTACAAAAGACTTAGGAAAAGTTATTTCTAGAACAAAACCTTGCATTTCAGCAAGTTTGACCAATGAAACTCCTGCTAAATTGTCAAAATGGTGACTAAAGCAGGGTTGACATCCATTGTCGGAGACCTGAACACTGGAAGAGATGTGAGCACTGGGTGAGTCGTCATTTGAAAACTCAAGAACTTCCATGGATATGTTTACTGGTATGAGAACCAGAAAACTTAAAGCAATAGCCAAAAGCATGGAATATATCTTCTTCTGATTTGTAACCCTGTACCTCTTCTTCCCCTTCCCTCTCCCCACCCCTGCTCTCTTCCCTTTAGTGATCTGTCTGCCATTTACCTGTAGTCATCTTTTTAAAAATCAGAACAGGATGTTTTCCATGATTTTGTAATTATTTCAAAATGGATTCTACTGTCATGTATAACTAAAAAGAACCAATTAAGAAAACGGGGTGCTGGGAAGATAACTCAGTGGTAGAGCAACCCTGGGTCCATTCTCAGTAAAAATAAAAGAAAAAATTCAAAAAGGAAAAATACTCTTTAAAGCCAGAGCAATAGGGGAGTTACCTACAAGTATGCCTAGCACAGTATTTGTGAAGAAACTGAAAACTGAATTTCATAATGGTATCATAAAAAGAATGTTAATCTAAAATGTTGGGAGGCAAAACATAATCCAAAAAACTTAATGTCATGAACTACTTTTCCTAGAAGAGTATTTATGTTTATTTATAAAATTGACATAATAATGACTATTCTAAAGAGTGGTAGTGGAAGTTCAATGAGAAAATAAAAATAAAGCACATGTTAGGGTTTGGATGTGATACGCTCCCTCAAATTTCCTGTGTGAGACAATGCAAGCAGGTTCAGAGCAGAAATGATTGAGTTATGAGTGCCTTAACCCAATCATTGAATTTGATCCCCTGATGGGATTAACTGGGTGGTAACTGAAGATGGGTAGGATGTAGCTGGAGGAGGTGGGTCACTGGGGGGCATGCCTTTGGGGTATATATTTTGTATCTGGTGAGTGGAGTCTCCCTCTACTGTCTGACCATCAAGTAAGCCACTTCCCTCTGCCACACTCTTCCACCATGAAGTTCTGTCTTACCTCTAGCCCTGAGGAATGGAGCCGGCATTCATTGGACTGAGTCCTCTGGAACTGTGAGACCCCAAATAAACTTTCCTCCTCTAAAATTGTTCTTGTTAGGTCTTTTAGTCACAGCAGCAAAAAGCTGACTAAAAGAGTACAAATACACTTACTGAATGTCTGTTAAACATTTTATGAATGTTGGCTACTATTTGTTTTCTAAAATTTTAATTATTAAAGATACTGACTAGCACCATGCTATGAATACAATAAGTATTAAATTATTCCTTTGAGGGAATAAAAGCGGGCAACAACAACAACAACAACAAAAGCAACAGCTAAGAGGCTGGATTAAATTACATTCTATATACTGTTAAACTTTTTTTTTTTTAATCATTTAAAAATTGGGCAATTGCACACAAAATCCACATTTTGACCAGAGCAGCATATGAGTTTATGGCTTCTGTTGCTCCATAAATAGACTAAAAATCAATTTTCTATTTTATAGATCATGTGAATTATTTCCTCATTTCTTCTCTGGGCTTAACAGCCATATATTGTTTATGCATACACACATACAAACACACAACAAATTTAAGAGTACTGAAATGAAAACTGAAAGATGGATCTGTTCTCCAGTTCTGGTTAACAGTAAGCCAAATACATGATTTGGTGCTCTTTCTAGGTCTAAGAGGGTCATCTGTAAAATGAGCTTCTACAGTTGCCTAGCTTCCCTCACCTCTAATATTCTAATTTGTCTTTTTTGAACTGAGAGGAAAACTTATTTTGGCACTTCAGTGATCCAGTTTGACTGCCTGCATTATTAAAATTCATGGATCAAAGAACTAAACAGAAAACAAAATTAGGATCTAGGCTTCTCATTCCATAGACACAAAAAAACTGGAGAGATCATGAAAATGAATAACAAAAAGATGTGGTAAGTGCAAACAGAGGTATGTTCAAAATGCTGTGTTCAAACAAAGAAGGAAGCAAACATCCTCTGTTTTATTAAGAAAGCATGTGTTTTCTTCAACCTCTGTTTTACCCCTAGGAGTCACATGACTAGGATGAGAATTGAAAGGGACTCCACCAAACCATTAACTCAATTATCCAATTTGGAGTCCTAGAGTAGATTAGTATTTCCCAGCTTTCATTGTAGTGAGCCTTATATTACATGGGTCTGTATCTTTCTTCCTGTGTAGGTGGTAGTAAATCTTTAAGAGTGGGCACCACCCATTATTTTACTTTTAATCCCTTCTTATCACTTTTCACTTTTTATTCCTATTCATAGCAGTGTGCTTTGCATGAACTGGGTATTCAGAAAATGTTTGCTAAATGCAAAGAGAAATGTCTAGATCTATAAACCATAAGGATATTTTACAATTGACCCAAATAATTAATAACATGATACCATAAATAGGCCTGAAAGTCACAAAAACATATGCTTTGTCTTGAGTGATACATTTCATTTTGCTACAAAGCAATTCACCTCAGTAAATCTGTACTATGGATTGGCAATGTGCAAAATACATACTAAATCCTATAAGACAAAATTTCTTAAAACTGTGTGATCATCAGCATTACCTGAAGAGGTTTTAAAAATAAAGATTCTGAAGTTGCAATCCCTACAAATTCTGATATATCTGTGCTCGGGGGCCCTATATATGTTTTAAATTCTTCAACTGCTTCTGATCACTACTCAGATTTAAGAAATATTGCTTAAGAAATTTCTAGGTGAAGAATATAACTGCTAATTGCACACTTCAATTGAGTTATTTGATCTAAATCTCAGGACCTTATCTATTCCCTTTCAAAAGGGGGTAAATGGAGGTGGATAATTATAAAATCAACCACACATCTATTATTTTCTATGAAGTTTGGAAACAGGTAAAAATTAAAAATTAAATTACATGAAAGTTTAAATATTGTCTGTGTCTTAATAGATAAATTATTATTATTCCTCATCAGAACAATTTAGAAATATCAGTAGTAGCAATCGAAGAGGACTGTACTTTATGTCTTGACAAAAATACTTGATTTCTATGGTAACCACTGAGATGGGACAAGATGTCTCCTTATAGGCAGAGAATAGAACCAAGCATCAGTTGGGGGAGAAGAGTTCTACTACCCACAAGTGATACTTTAGCTACACTGTATAAACTCAGATCATTTAGTTAAGACATCTACATTAAGTAATTTCAAACACTTGACATAGTAACTGTGCACATTAACTTTTTACTGTCTTGTGTATTTCTAATCCTGGGTAATGGAGCCCATTTCCCTAAATCAGAAACTTAGGCGTCATCTCAGAACTTACCTCACCTTTGGCTTGACCCCCAAAACCACTGTACCTACATCCAATCATCAAGTCCTGACTCTAATTCCTAAATAATACCCAAGTCCCCTCTTCATTTCTGTCCCGCTGACATGGCTAGGGCCAATGGTTTTCAACCTTGGCTACATGCCAGAATCACTTGGCAGGGCAGGGGGTTAAAATCGACATTAACTAACTTAAATGATTTTATTAAATCATCTGGTCCAGAGATTGAAACCAGTTTCATCAAGTAAAGCAAACAAACAAAAAAGAAATGAAAGCTGATGAAATACTTTATAATAATTACAATCATGACTACTTTCATTTAATGGGAAGTTACTGTATCAAATACTTCATATATATTATGGCATTCATTCATCATAGCAGCAACACAAAGTAGGTGTTACTATTGTTCTTTTATAGAAAAGGAAATTTAGTTTCAGAGAGGTTAAGCAATTTACTCACCAATATACAGCTAGCAAAAGTGGAGCTAAAATGTAATACTCTCACTCTTTTTCAGGCGTCTGGTCCTCCAAAACAAAGAACACAATTTTTGCCACCAAAGATATGAACTGTGGTCTTTATAGCCCAATAGTCTCTATCAAAGGACACCAGAATCTTTTTGTAGAAAAAGATGATGCTCTTCTGTGTTACATTGCATTGCCCTCAAAAGTAAGCAATATATGATCTTGCCAGCCCTTTAATTTACTCTCTATTTTCTTTAATTTACTGATGATTCAAAACTAAGCAGCCATGTAGTAAACACTGTAGTTTACCAACTGAGTACCAAGCATTATACTTATTACTGGACATATAAAGGAATAAGGCTGCCTCTACGAAAGCAGTTCATAATCTAGTGATAAAGATAGAGAAGTAAATAATCTCAATATAGTGAAATGGGGTTGTTCAATAGAAAGAGGTGCATTGCAAACATAGAAGTAGACAGGGACTCCTTCACAGAAGCAAGGCTTTGAAGTAGTGAGCGGAATTGGCTCGGAAGCTAGGAGAATGGCACTTTCAGCTAAGGGATCCCATACCTATATGGTGCAGTCACAAAATGACTTGGTGGAAGGAGGAAATATCTTTGTTGGGTTGAACTTCAGTGGGCAATGAGAGCAGAGGGAGAATGAAAGTAGAAAAGCAGGTAGCAACCTGTGATTTACATATTATTACTACAGCACTTTGTGTCTGGTCCTGTGCCAGGAACTTTATATCGATTATTTCATGAAGAAATTTATAGTTAAAGAAGTTGAAGCACAAACAGATGAAACAGTTTTTCTAGATTATATACCTTGAGTAGAGGAATAATTTGAGTAAGATCTGGATTTGTCTTCTGTAGGTATGAATTTCTTTTCTATATCTCAAATACAGGAAATATTTGGAGATTATTCCCCTACATGCAGTTAGAGGCTATTTAAGAATTTCAAACTAGCAGGTAATATGAGTGGATTTGCATTTTAGAAGGATTTCTCTGGTAGCATCATAGAACTGAAAATGATACAGGATCAGGAGACCAATTAGAAAGTCAAAAAGGTCTAGGTGAGCAAAAAAAGTTCATAGGTCAGTTGGTTCTCACAGCTGACTGTTCATGGGAATCACCTGGGAAATGTTTAAAACCATATACTGCCTGGGCCTCATATTCAGAGATTCTGTTACAATTGGTCTGGGGTATGGTCTGGACACGAATTTTTCAATCATTTGGAGAATGATTTTAGTATTCAGCCAAGTAGAGTAGAATCCAGGGTCTCTCATTTTATTTGGTTTCAAATATATGGGATTTTCTTAATGCTTAGATCGTGATAATTATGAAGCCTTGATTAAGAGATGTTGCTTTAGTATTTTCATGAACTTCTCAACAAATAGATGACATTCAAGTTAGCAAGTAGCTTTTATTGGATGTATTTCAAATGACCAGAGCGGGCCTTCTTTTCATAAGAGGATTAGTAAAACTACTGCATATGTAAACACTTTTGCAAGCAATGCACTCTTAGTAGCCAAAGTTCATGAATAAACGTCTAGTTATCAGTGCCAGATGCTATGTGGGAATGTAAGTTTTTTTTTTTTTTTTTTTCTGGTTGGTGTTGTTCTTACTTTTCAGACAGAAATTAACTGCCTGTATTATACTTCATGGTAACTGTCAGACCTCTTCAGAGAAACAGATTTATGCCAAGTAATAGAATGGAAGAAATTTAATGTTGACACTAATCTAAGTGTTGGAAGAGCTGAAAGGGAAAATGGGACTGGGCAGGCAACTCAGAGATTGTACAGAAAGAAACTACGTACCACCTGTGGCAGTAGAGGGAAAAGGTAGGAAACATTTTTATTATCATAGAAGATCTTGGGTTGCATGTGGGAGTGGAAGTCTTGGAGGGAGCAGCTGCCTAACAGGAGCAGGAACCATAGAGATGCAACCATTACTGGAGATGCTTTCTAAAGCTGAAAGAAGGTTAGGAAATCCTGTCTTCTTCCCTTCACTTGTTCTCCATCCTCTCCAACTGACTGAACCTAACAGGAAACCAGCTATCATGGGACTTTGGAATCCAGTTCATAAGTTTTAGCACCATGCAAAGCACTGCAGAGCTGGAGGTCCAGGATTGATCTGAAAGCAAACAGGCAAATGATGGGGACTAGGATGCTGAGACAAATTTGTCCTAGATTCTGATGTAAATATATTCCATATCTACTGTTAAGTATAAGTGGCATAAAACACAACACATTGGAAAATTCTGAGTTTTCTTCCTTTTAGTTCATGTACATAGGAACAATTATTCTAGAGATATATATTAGTAATTATTCTGACAACAGCTTCTCAGCTAGAAGTTCGCACTTGCAGAATATATTCCAATATAAAAAGTGACATGCATTAAAAATAAGGACATATGTTCATCCAAAAATACAAAGGAATAGATACACAAAGGAGAGAACTTCACATAGGTGTGGTCTCAGTGTTCAGAAGTTCACTGATATTGAGCATTTAGTGTAACAACTGCAATGAGGATGCTATTTTCAGATAACTAGCAAGTCTCCACAAGCCAATTTACAGAAGTGGGATTTAGAAGAATATATTTTTCCCTCTACAAAAGCAACATGTACTGAAAAACAATCAGGAGTGGAGTTTTCTAAATTTGTGCAAGCCGAACACTGACTGGACCAAATGGGCTTCAACTCTAAGACCAACCTTCTCCCTGTTGATAATCATACTGTACTGTTTAGAAAGGTATTGCTTATTCTAAAACAATTCCCATTAAGACAGATGAGTTAGATTCCAGATGGATCATCTTCCTGAAACATTGGTGAGAGGCATAATTTGATAATTTGGACTGGTCCATGGACATAGATTTAGCACTTCTATCACTTTCCTAAGGTAGTATTTGTCTGGGTAAAGTGGAAAAACAGACGATTAATCTGTCTTCCATTGAACTGTAAGAAGAATTAGAATAAGGTCACTCTGAGAGGATTACTGTTTAGTCTTAGGTATCTATTAATGAGTCCATTCTGCTTGAAATGACTGTTTGGATTATTTTAGAGTTTTTGTTTGTGTGTTTTGATTTTAGATTTCAAGGTGAGATTTCTCCTGAACATAGTGGTTTGCATCCCTGGAAGCATGCCTTTGTAAGTCTTGGGGAACCCATACAAGTAGGCAGCAAAACAAAAGTGTCTGATTGCAGTGTTTAGCCCTGAAAATACACAGCATGGAAAATCCCATGAAAACTCAACATGAGACAACTGGTGATCATGACCATCATCACATTTGGAAATCAGAGTTCTTCATGGGTGGAACAAAACTTCTTGATTGGGAGCAACTTGTCATGGAGGACCTGGTATTAGAGGACATATTAATGATATAGGATAATACAGGTGAGTACAGTGAAGACATTAAAAACCCTACCATCTAGATGAATATAGCCTTTAAGCCTCCTAAGCTTCTGAGTATTTCTTGAAGAATGCATTTTCTGCTGATTGCTTAGTTTTAAACAAAGGCAGAACCTTAAAAAAAAAAAAAAAAAAAAAAAAGTCAGGCCCTTTCAGCATCTCATGGGACATATGGTATCTCCACCAAATCCTAGTTTCTAAAAAGAGATGTGGTCCTTATACTGAAAAGATCATTTTCCTTGCCTAGTCTCCACCAATAGTGATAAAGTCTAGAGACACTTGGTGCCTTGTATTTTATTGGCAGCTAAATACTTGAAGGGTTGTTTATTAGTAGAGAGATTTTCTTCTATGGAGTGTGTAAGTTATGCATTCTAAATTCAAGTGTGTGAATTGTAAGAAATACCTGATATGGTTCAATCTAGCAAATATTCCAGGAGTTTTTCATTAGTTCTTCTGTTTGTTGTGGTCCTCAAAATAGGTAAGATTTAGGATATTTACATTTTTTTGTTGTTAAAGATTTCATTCAACTGATTCCTGGATACACTCTTTCACTTCCTACAGTTTGAGGAGTGAGAAGAATAGTGGCAGGATTATTTTTGTGCATTAAAGAATTTAGTCATTTTATTTTATAGCACCACCTATGACACAAGTCCTGCTTTCACTGGCAGTGGAAAAGGTCAGTCTCCACTGAGGAATGGAATCATTCACGAGTGTCTGTGTAGCTAAATCAAATCCATTTTCCTACAAGGTTAGTCTTCTCTTCATCTAGAAATTCACATATTTATACAAAACACATAACCATTTTTAATTTTTACTTTTTTGTACTCTATCTAGACTTCCTGTGGAAAAGTTCCTCATTCAGTGTTGAAATTGGCTTTTATGGGCACTTCTTTCTATAAATGTGACTTTGTAATAATGAAAGTGATTTTTTTTTTTTTGTCCTTGATAATCTCATCTGGGTACAGCAGACTTCTTTGAGATAATTCCCTTGCTAGCTGGTTGCATTTCAGATGTGTACAAACCGTATTTTATTTCTCTAATCTAGTCTGACAAAGAGTCAGCTTATCTTATAGACACCAGTTTGTACTAAACTGACATCAATATTTCATCATCCTTGAACTTTTGATTTTGTTTTCAGCTTAGATTTGCTTCCCTTTAGATATCAAATTCTATGTTCTTCTTTAAAAAAAAAACATTTGAACTTGACCATATAAATACTTTGTGTAGCCAGTCTTGCCCAATATAATTTTACTCTTCAGTCTCTAACATTCTCTCATTATTTCTTTGACTTCCTTATTTAAAAAAAAAACCTCCTTTTCACAGTAGTTCAGGAGATTCAACCACAATGGAACATCTTAAGGAATGGGAGGTTTTTAATGACTGAATCTTATATTAGAATGGTAACCTGAAGACCCTTGGGTAGAAACTAGTACATGTGATGCAAAAGGATGTTGAGAATAGACATTAGTAGACGTTGTTAAATAAATTTCAAAATGACGACACTTTCAGAACCATGGACAGCTATACAGACTCTCCTGTTGGCCCCCACACCCCACCTTGTGATGATGTAAAAAATTGGGATTGTAAAATGAAAAAGGCAAACACTCTTGACTGGGTAGCCTTGCATAATGCTTTAAAGTTTTAAACATATGAATTATCCTTTTAGCAAGGTTATTAAGGGCTTTTGGGGTCTGAAATACTCTTTCAGAAAGCCTTCTTTGGAACCTAATGTTGGAGTCTACTAACATCAGTAAATAGACAAGCACCATAATATCATAGAGCTCTCATAGCTGAGATGAGTTGTCTGAGGAATCCTTATGTATTTGTGTCTTGCTCAAAGAAGTTAACATTGTGAGAAAGTTTAATGTCCCTTAGCTTTGACCTAATATCAGTAAATTTTGAGACTTTGTGATTTAGCTTAATAGAATGTTATAATTCTAGGCATTTATGTGTTGAGGACATTAGAAAAGTCAAAGCGAGGAAGATCTGAGAGAAGTGGGAGGGTGAAAATTGTGCAAATAATCTTGAAGAGATGGCTAGAGATTTGTGATCAATATGACCTATACATTCATGAGAGCCAGTGAAAGCAAAGAAGAATATAGAAAAGTATAGTTGTAGCAATACTTTTTATTTTATTTTTGTCACTAGATGTGAATATTTCACTGCTAGGCAAAAATCATCCCAGATAATACTTATTAGATCTTCCCATCACTTGCTGACAACAAAATTTTATTACCCAAGATAAAATGGGACCTGGATTAAACTGTTCGCATATCCTGCTTTATATAATTTTATTGTTTATCCTCCCTCTTCCAAATTATCACCTCTCTCCCACTGCCCAATGTTCTCACTGTCGTGATATTCCTGTGGATTTTGTAAGAGTGTTCCATTTTATGTGAAAATGGAGCTGGCATCTCTGTAGAAAGAACATAAGACTAATTGGCTACTTTGGCAATCACTTAATCTTGAGTCTAGCAGGAAGGGCTGGTTCCTGGCAGGAAAGAGAATTAAATACTCAAATCCCCAAGCTGTCAGCTAGCAGATGTATGTTCAAATAGGAGAACAAAGAACCTTCTGGAACAAAGTTGAGAGCTCTGGGTGTGCGTTGTCAGTTGGAAGAAAATCTGACTGTTTTAGCTCAAAAGCAAATGCTCAACTCCATGTGTTTTGACTTTCTGCACCATTCCCCTCACCTTGCCTCTCCAACCTCTAACCTCCAACCTGCTGAGAAACTAACACTCTAAAAAGGACACATATGGCTACAAATTCAAAAATTCACCTTTACCACATGTCTGTGCATCCTTTATCATTGAGCTAATAGCATTAGGCAGCATGAGATGCTTTCCACCTGGCCTTCCTTTGTGGCTGTGTTATAATCCTATCTTCCACTCCTGGCAATGTCAGGCTCAGGTAGGCCACTGACTGTGTTCTGGCCCCACGCAAGGGTAGGAATCCAGGGTTTCCTATGCAAAGAGCCAATAACCCATTTCTAGGCATTAGGTTCCTGCTAACATTTCTGTCCCTCCCCACTTTCAGTATCATTTTTGATGGGAGTCAGGGGATAAAAGAACAACATAGCTTGAAAGATCTCTAGATAGTATTGTTATGGTTATTTTTGTAAATACTGTAAACTGTTAATGAACTTTTTCTACTTAGTCAAATCTATTACACCTTCAACTTTTATTCACATTCTAACCAGTTCTCACCATCTTCATTTGTCACTCCCCCTATCAAATAGCACCTGTATTAATGTCTTTGTCTCCTGACTTTTGTAGTTCGCTTTTGCCTTACTTCAGTCTAATCTCAACCCAGCACCTAGAATGAGCTAAGTATTTCAAATAATTTTTCTACTAAAAACTCAAATATGACTTCCCAGCATACTTGGAATAAAAACAGAAGTCCTTTCAGTCATTTATAGTGGTCTATAAGAGTTGGTCCACCACCAACTCCCTGTCTTCAACTCTGGTTTCTCCCCCTTGGGTCATTCAACTCCAGCCACACTGTTCTCATTGATATTTGCCAGGCAAGCTCCTGCTGCAGGGTCTTCAGCTATCTCTTTGTTTTTCATTCCTCTTCCATGAGAGAATCATATGGTTCACATCTTTTCTCCTTCCCCTGCTAATTTTTTCTTTTCTGCTTTTGTCCTCCTTTGCATTTATCACTACGTATTTTATTTACTTAAATTGTTTATAGTCTTTCCTTCTATCACACAAGATTCATTTCCCCCTATTTGCCCTGTGAATTTTTCTCTTCCTGTTAATAGACTTTAGCATTCTTTGAAGCATGAGTTTAATATTTTTGCCTCAGAGCTATTAGTTGGATTCCCTCTTTCTCTTTGGCCAACCTCAACAGACCAAACAAATATCAAAATCACTAAATATTTCTTTGTGCTAGTAAAGAAATGGGAGGGGAAATCTTCTAAGATAAAGGGAGAACACACTTCATCAACTAGAGCTATCTAACAGGTAAAGAAATGCAGGATAACAGAAGGCAAAACATTGTCTGATGCAGAGAAAGAATGGGAAAATTCTCACCAGATGGATTAACTCTAGAACCCTGCTGTGGATGCAAGGAATCCTAATTCCAGTAGAGATCAAATTCTCAATAGTAACCTGTTAGAAATCCTCAAACTTCCTGGTCTTTCTATCTAGTTCCACTTTCCTGCATATTCCTACATTTTTATCTATTTAGAGATGTATATGGATTACAATTATTTTAAGTCAAGATAGGAAAGACTGGCTGTACTTATGTCTCAAGATCCTTAACAATTAAATGGACCTTATTGGCTCAGTCATGTAACCAGACTTTTGTGTATATTTTGGGGCCAAGTAAAAGTAGAATAAACCTTTGATTTTTGTTGTTGTTGTTGTTGTTTTTTAGGCTTATTCTAGGAAAATGGATGAATAGGAATGACCTTAGCTTTTTTCCAATTTGGGTAACAACTTCTTTCTCAATAATCCATAGGAGTATGCTATCAAATTTGCCCAATTACAAACATAATCAATTTGTCGAACCCTTCCAATAGTCAAGATCTTATCTACTAAAATAGAGAAACATGATCTAAACACTACTACCTCATATTAGAATTAGTACTTTGGTTTTTATTTTTGCCCCTTTCCAATAATTCTGACAAAGTATTTGTCTCCCAAAAGATTTTGCTGTCAGGAAAAAATCATAATAATATTAAATATTGCAAAGCATTTAACTTCTAGCATATTATAAAATTGACATTAAACTGAAACTATTACAATTTGTGAGAAATTAAATGCTATAATTTGATAACTACCACAATCCATTTTGAAATATATTAATAAACACTTCTTGAATATTTAGCAAATTTTCATCTTTCCTTTTTTGTGAATTCATATTTCTACTCTACTATACTTCTCAGACATTTATCCTTGTATATTTTATTTTGTGCTAAAAGTGTTTTGCTGATCATCATATCATGTTTATAAAAATAAACATGTACATTTAAATTTAAATTTTTAATTTTCTCTAAACATGACACTTTATATGTTATGATTTTTTTATAGATCAGGTCACAAGCATAATTTTAATAGCACATTTTTTATTAAAATAGCAAACTTGAAAAATTTGAGTGAATTAAACATAAAAATTTTTAATTGCTAAAATTTCTTTAAATGATATGAGTAATGATCAAACTTTCCCTTGACTTTCAGTAAAAGAGAACACTATTTATTGATAAAAATTAATTATATATTATAATATTTTATAAAATGAAATATTTTATGAGGATTGACTGTGAATACTTTATATTTACAAATTACTAAGCCTTATCCCAAGAAATTCTAATTCAGTAATGTGCCACTCATACTTTGAGAAGCATTAGTTTTGTAGAACTTACTAAAGATACGAGTCCTTAGAAGACTCTAAGTTAAGGACTGACAAAACCATGGAAAGCATATGGAGAGTATTCTGAGCCAAAAGAGACTCTATAGACGCTAGTTAGATTATTTTAGTAGTCCAGGAAGATGATGATTTAGAACAGGGAGATGATATTAGTGATGGAGAGAAACAAACAGGTACCCAGTGAATTCTGGAGGTAGAATTAAACACAATTTCGTGGTTAACTGAATGTGAAAAGTGAGGTAGAAGTGGTGTCAAGGGCAACTCTCAGAATTCTGGTTTAGGAAACTGAGTGATGAAACAATTTACTGAATATGGAATACTAAAAGTGGAGTATACTGCTGGGTGAAAGAAGGAAGAACGTGGTTTCCATTTGGGGGATATCTGTTAGATACCCTTGACGTTAGAGTTCTTGGCCTACACCAGCAGGGAGCTCAGAAAAACAGCACGAACCAAAGAAGTTCTCAAACTTCAGCAAGCATCAGAATTACCTCTGGAGTTCATTAAAACCTAGATTGCTAGGCCTCATCCCTAGTATTTCTGACTTTATAAATCTGGGGGACAGAGTGTAATAATTGGAATTGTTAATAAGTACCCCAGGTGATACTGCTGTTGTTGGTTCAGGGATCATATTTTTTAGAACCACTGAGGTAGAGAGTTATATTTGGATTCATTGGTATGTGGATGATCCCCAAAGTCAAAGGAATGGATTAGATTACTGAAGGAGGAAACAGTACAATGAAAAGTGGAAAATAAAGCTTCGGTGAGCTTCAAAATTTAGATTACCAGTGGAGATTTAGAATACTCCAAAGAGAATGAGAAGACTGATAGTCAGGGAAGAGGTGTTGTTCCATTTATCCAATATCTTATGTCTTTGTAGCTCCGTAGAAATTTATTGCTGCTAGTCAAGGAAAATTCATTAAAACAATGAATAAATGTACTCTGTGAGCAGATATCACCATCTGGAAGGAAAACTTCCTTTGCTTTCTGCTTCCCTCAGTTAAAAATTATGAAGCCAAATTATCACATAAGAACCGAGAAGAAATTTAGGTTTGTTACCAGACACCTCTCTCTCTCTCTTTTTTTTTTTTCATATTCAAGATGTATAGATTTATTTAAGTATTGAAAGATAGGACCTTTAGGATGTCATATTAAATGGCAGAGAACACCAAATGTGGAACATATGAAAATACTGAAGATGAGATGGCAAACCATTCAGGTGATTTCTTCAATGATACACCTCTCTTAAAGGAGCACAATACCTATTCAAATCATTGAGAATGTTCAACATATACACAATCTTTGATACCAAGGAATCATTTGAGATATCATCTGGCCCAGTGGGTTCTGTTTCTACTTGCATGTGTACAGTGGTACACTTTCTTTGGAATGTTGCAGATGGCACTAAGAATCCTCAGAATGTTAAGTTAAGGCTGGCATTTGGTTCCAGGAGGGAAAGAAACCTCCCAAACCTCCTCCTTGCTCATTTAATGAATATCCAACACTCTTCCTTGACACCTGCTACTTTTTTCACAATATCTAGTTCAATCGATCCTTTTCTCATAAACTCAAAAAATACTAGCCACAAGGTTTATTTATTAATATTTCATTGAGTAATTTTCAAGCAGGAACCTCAGGAGAAATTTTGACTTTCAACCTTATCAGTCTTCTGTAACATTAAGGAAGATCATCTAGTGTCCTTCTTAAGACTTGAATTTAATCACTACAGTGTCCAGTGAGACCTGTCCCATGATTAAAGTCTTTGACACCTGGATGACAGAAGTTCCTGGTAAAGAATGCAGAGTTCTGTATTCATCAATGGCTATCATCAACTCTCATAGACACAGAGAGAGTTCTGTTAATGATCTACTCCTTCAGAGTCACAGGGTATTCTGGGGATAATTTTAGCATCTTTAATCATGGGTAGAATTTACTTGAGCTCCTGATGTTTCTGGATCCTTGCAAGCTTGTAGGCCAAAGCTGCCCACATGTAGCAGGTGATGTGTCCACACAGAGAGAGCACAAAGCAAACAGCCTCTGTCTTAACACTGAAGTCTACCAGCCATATTTTCTTATACTTTTGGGTTCCAATCTCTCTTGCCATTCTCTGAAACTTGTCTACCAATCCTGCTCTGTATGGATGGAAGAGCCTCTCAGGTTGCCCACCTGCTTCTTCATTGAGCCCACCTACTTCTTCATTGAGCCCACCTACCTGCTTGCCTAGGTATTCTATAAAAACAGGTGATATATTTAAAGAATGACCTTTGCAGTATGTAATTTGACCATTTCCCACTTTAAAAAATTTAATTACAAGTAGTAAGGGTGCTGTTTTTATGTGCTTCTGTGATTTGTGATATGCAATAAATATAAAAATCTGTTTTTGGTAAATTGGGCAATTTAAAAATGAAGTTGTAATTGAATATCTATAGGATATTATTGGGCAAAAAATAATCTCAGTATTGTAAGAGATTCTTTCATCTAAGTGTGGTGGCACCTGCCTGTAATCACAGCAGCTCAGGAGGCTAAGGCAGGAAGATCACAAGTTGAAAGTCAGCCTTAGCAAGGCCCTACACAACTTAACAAGATCCTGTTTCAAAGTAAAAATTAAAAAGGGGGCTAGGGATGTGGCTCAGTGGTTAAGAGTGCCCCTGGGTTCAATCCCTAGTACAAAAATAAATAAATAAATAAAATAAAATAAAGAAAAAAAAAGAAAAAACGTTTTTCATACTCAACCTTTTCCCTCTAGTGTATATTTTTCATACTGTATTTTATCAAAGTGGAACACTACAATAAAATAAGAATAGCTTTTGTCACTTATAGTCCTTCTTGTCTATAGAGTGAGGATAATTCCAACATAAATGGACATTACTGTAGTACTTGGTACTATAGAACTTAGGAAAAAGCCCTCTCCATGGCCTCTAGTTCTGCCAGCACACACTATATTTAATCATGAATTGGTGTCTTCTGGAAGATACACAAGTCAAGAGTAATAAATTTTTACATTGGTGATGCTTACTGCCTGAAAGTGCAAAATATATGGCGTAACACCAACCAGGACTCTATACATAAAACAACCAGAATCTGGCACAATTAAGCCAGTTACTTCTTCCCAGTTAATGAATATGCCAACTGATAAATGGAAAGTCCATCTGCAGCAATCGGTACTTTCTGAAATGAATACATCAGCTGTGCCCCAATTCAGTGCAGGGGCTGAATATAGAAATGGCCTAGATACTGCTGACATTTTCTTCCACACAAAGAAAGCTATGATTTTTGTGTACACAGCAGCAAAATGCCCATCAAGGTACCCCACATGTGCCAATGACTCTGCATGAACAAATCCTTTGCGTCCACCATTTTTTAGGTATGTTACTAAAGTAAAACAATCTAGTCCTCCCTGCCCATCTCAGATCTAGGTTTCTGTGAGGCAAAATTGCTCAACCGTGGAATTTACTGCTAATGTGGTAGGGTCAAGCTACACATGGGCTAGCCCATCACATCAACTGTATCTGAGCAGAAGCGATAGCTAAGTAAGAAATCAACTTTCATAAACTACTAAATAAAATACTTAAGGCATCTATGTTCTAAAATTACTTTAAAGATACTGAATTTTTAAAATTCTGGGGTTTGATAATATAGCCAATATATCTTTGTAAGTTCCTTAGCAGTTCTTAGAACTGCACATAACAGGTATACAATTAATCCTTGGTTGAATCACATAATACCAGAGTTGAACCACAAAAACTCCCTAAAATGTTCTAGTTCAATATTTTCCTGGAAGTTGATTTATTTTAACTATTCCACATAAAACATCTGTTCTGTCTCTGCATGGATACTCCCAAAGCTAAGTAGCTCACTGTCTTAGGGAAAGGTCATTCACATATGGAGAATTTTTAATTTACTGAATGAAGAAAGGAATAAAACAAACACTATGAAAAATGTAAAAGCCACAAACACAGAAGTATAAAATTTTGAGATGGACACCACTTTGGAAAGTCAACATCTTAAATTCCATGATCAATTATTACAATCATCTTCTTGGACATAACTATGACTCTCTTGCGTCACTCTAGATTTACATTTGGCTAAATCAGTATCTTGACTAAATTTACCTCTCCTAGTCTGTATGCATAAGTAAAATACAGCCCTGTACACACTTGTCACGCTTTAAATTCATGAACCACAGGGGGCTCCTAATGTTGCATAGCAATAATTCTATCCCCTGAACAATTCTTTCTCCCACTCTTCTGGATGACTCTCATGCCTCTCCTCTCTCCAAAATACTTCAACATTCTTTTTCACAGTAGATCATCTTGCTTCCTATGTCACTGAGAAAGGGAAAGCAATAAAAAGAAATTCTCCATCAACTCAACTGTATCTACTTCACTACCTACATCTGTATTTATGAGCTGTCCTTGTACCTAAGGTCACATTCTTCACTTGTGCTTTAGTTCCATCTTCTTTGCCTGATTAAAAATTTATCTAGCATTCTTTTCCTTTACCTACCTTATCTTCACTTTCCCTTCATTACTGGATCAATACCATAAGCATACATATGGTGCTATTTTTTACCATTTAAAATAACCCTCTCTTGATCTCTTCCTGCTTCTGTTATAATCTCATTTTTCTCATTCCTTTTATAATGTAACTCCTTGAAAAAATTATATGTATTATCTAACTCAAGTTTTCCCTTCCTGTATTCTCTTCAAAACACTTTTGTCATACTTTAGCCAATAACATTATATATTCTTAACAAAGTTAAAAATTCTTAAAAAAGTTATAATGTTAAATACATCTCTGCCTCATTTTTAATCACTTCTCAGTAGCATTTGACATGATTGATTGCTATCTCCTTTCTTCAAACATTTTCTTCACTTGATGAAACATCACTTAATCAATTATTTATCTACCCATAAGTACATGCCACCTCCTTTTCTCTCCCTTGTTTAGAAATAGTGTTAATTTATTCACTCCCCCAAACTGGGGTTAGACTGTCTTTGATTTGCTTTGAGTGATAGAAAATGGCAGAAAAATCACCTTAGTGTTTAACTGCACTTGCTGAGAGGACTGGCAGATCCTACTTCCTGCCTCTTGGACTCATGACCTGCCATGTGAGAAATCCAGGAAGCCACATCGAAGACATTAGTGGATGTAGAAACCATTATGGTGTTTCATCTCAGTCAAGCCTTCAAATAACCCCATATCCAGCCAAGCTCTGCAACTGGATGACAGACATCAAGCAAAATCCACCTAACTGAATCCAGTCAATTCATATAAAACCTTATATATAATAAATTGTTCATTTAAGACAAAGTTTTGGGTTGGTTATTGCACAGCAATCAATACATGGGTTGCCACATTTGGTAGGCATGAAAACATGTTTACATCAGGGGAAGGTCTGCTGATCAAGGAACCCAGGGTGCTGTATCTGAACCTATCATCGTGGCTGCACTAAGACCAATTACCTCAATAGCTCATGTGTCCGGGTTTTAAAGTAGGCCCCACAGGACTACTTGGATGGTTGACTTCAGCTTAAATACCTCTCAGTAGACTTGCTGAAACTTCTTTAAACTTCATGTCCTCAATCTCCAAGGCCTGTGCTCATGTCTTTACTTGTCAGACTTACATTTGCAGTCTCTCATCTGTCCTGTCCTTCTGTGGCTCCCTCCTCAACTTTCTCTCAAAGGCATTTCCCTTAATAAAATGCTTGCATGCATAATTCTGTCTTCTGTGCAAAGTTTTAACACTTCACATTTGCCTGGCTCTTCCCTAGTTCTGTTGTCAGTCTGCTTCACTGGTGTCTCTTCATCTTCCTAAAGTCAAAGTGTTAATGTAACCCAGGACTCAGTACTTGGACTTGAACTTCTTTTTTCTATCCATACTGATTTCCTTAGATACTTCAATCTTATGGCATCATATACCATCTATGTATTGAAAATTCCCAAGTCTGTCTGTCTGTCTCTCTTTCCCTCTCTCTTTCTCACACACACATACATATACACACAAAATTCCCCAAATCCGGAGTTCCCTGAAAACTAGATATCTTGCTCAAGTATCGTATGAGATTCTTTCAAATTTAACAAATAGTGCTTCTGACATTTCCCCAAAACTTGTTCTCACAGTCCATCTCAGAAAGTGGCAAATATCATCCTTCTATCTGCTATGGCCATTTCTCTCTCTCTCTCTCTCTCTCTCTCTCTCTCTCTCTCTCTTTCTCTCTCCACTTCTGTATACCAATAGATCCTGTTATCTATGACTTAACATTGTATCTAAAACCTTACCACTCCTCTTACCTCCTTTGATAGCTTCCTAGTCCAATACATCATTATCTTTCACCTGGATTATTGCAGCAATCTCCAATGTGGTCTCCTTGCTTCTGATCTTCCCTTGCCTTCACTTTTCTCAAAAGAGCTACTGTAGCAATCCTGTGAGAAACTATCAGATCTCATTTTTCAGCCTCAAACTTGCATATACTCAGAAACCTTATCTTACTCTGAGCAAGAAAACAAACTTATGATGTATAAAGCCCTATGTGACTAAGACCCCAGAACTTCTCTGAGTTATCCCATGCCTCCCTTTCCTTGCTCATTCTGGGCCACTCTAGTGATTCATTCAGAGGGCCTTTGCATTGACTCTCTGTTTGGAGCATTCTTCCTTCTAATATTAACCCCTTACTTCTTTCTAGATTTAGTGCATTTAGTCAGTTTCTCAACTAGACCTTCTCTGTTCACCCTGTCTAAATTCACAATTCTCCAGGATGCTTCATTTCCCACCTCCTCTGTTTTATTTTTCTCCTTAGTACTAGCCGCTATTTTTTAAAATTATTTTTTATTTAGCTTTTAATATTTTCCAGACTGCATTTTGATTCATTGTACATAAATGGGGTACATTGTTTCGTTTCTATGGTGTGCACAATGTAGATTCATACCATTCCTGTAATCATACATGTACATATGGTCATGATGTCTGTCTCATTCCACCATTTTTCATACCTCCCTCCCTCTCATTTCCTTCTACATTTTCTAAAGTTCCCCCATTATTCTCTCACTCCCCACCCCCCACCCCCTTTATATATCATTCTCCACTTATCAGGGAAAACATTTGGCCTTTGGTTTTTTGGGCTTGGTTTATTTCACTTAGCATGATATTCTCCAATTCCATCCATTTATTTGCAAATGCCATAATATTATTCTTCTTTATGGCAGAATAGTATTCCATTGTGTATATATACCAGAGTTTCTCTATCCATTCATCTGTTGAAGGGCATCTAGATTGGTTCCACAATCTAGCTATTGTGAACTGAGTTGCTATAAACACTGATGTGGCTTTGTTACCGTAGTTTGCTGATTTTAGGACCTTTGGGTATAAACCAAGGAGTGGGATAACGGGGTCAAAAGGTGGGTCCATTCCAAGTTTTCTGAGGATTCTCCACACACTGCTTTCCAGAGTGACTGCACCAATTTGCAACTCCACCAGCAATGTAAAAGTGTGCCTTTTTCCCCACATCCAAGCTAACATCTATTATTGTTTGTGTTCTTGATAAAAGCCATTCTAACTGGAGTAAGATGAAATCTTAGAGTTGTTTTAATCTGCATTTCTATAATTACTAGAGATGTTGAACACTTTTTCATACATTTATTAATTGCCTGTGTGTTTTCTTCTGTAAAGTGTCTGTCCAGTTCCTTGGCCCATTTATTGATTGGGTTCTTTGTAGTTTTGTAAGTTCTTTATAAATTTTGGAGATAAGTGCTCTATCTAGAGTATGTGTGGAAAAGATTTTCTCCCACTCTGTAGGCTCTCTCTTCACATTCTTGATTGTATCCTTTGCTGAGAAAAAGCTTTCTAGTTTGAGTCCAACCCATTTATTGATTCTTGCTTTGATTTCTTGTGCTTTGGGAGTCTTGATGAGGAATTCTGATCCTAAGCCAAAATGATGAAGATTTGGGCCTATTTTGTCTTCTACTAGGTGAAGGGTCTCTGGTCTAATTCCTATGTCCTTGATCCATTTTGAGTTGAGTTTTGTGCAGGGTGAGAGATAGATGTTTTCATTTTACTGCATATGGATTTCCAGTTTTGCCAGTTTCCATGTTCTTGGATAGACAGAATTAACATTGTCAAAATGGCCATTCTACCAAAGGCACTATACAGATTCAATGCAATTCCAATTAAAATCCCAATGACATTCCTCATAGAAATAAAGAAAGCAATCATGAACTTCATCTGGAAGAACAAGAGACCTCGAATAGCTAAAACAATCCTGAATAGAAAAAGTGAAACAGGAGGTATCACAATACCAGATATTAAACTATACTACAGAGTAATAGTAACAAAAACAGCATGGTATTGGCACCAAAATAGACAAGCAGACCAATGGTACAGAACAGAAGACACAGAGACAAAACCACATAAATACAGTCACCTCATACTAGACAAAGGAGCTAAAAACATACAATGGAGAAAAGATAGTCTCTTCAACAAATGGTGCTGGCAAAACTGGAAATCCATATGTTGTAAAATGAAACTAGCCACTATTCGATATGATGTATATCTTGCTTACATATCTTGTGAATTGTTAGTTTCCCCACTATAATGCATATGTAGTGAAGGAATAGATTTTTGTCTGATTCATTCTCTGTTGTTTGTCAGCACCTCAAAAACTGCCACTTAGAAGAATATCTGCTCAACAGATATTCATTGAATTAATACAAATATTTTTTCTAGAAAAAAATAGAAAATACACAAGCAAATATTTATTTCTGATACACAAAAATGCTCAATAAATATTTATTAAATTTGTTAATGTATTTTCTTCCTAAATTAAAAACACATGCATGAGCCAATTTCATTGTAGGGGATCAAAGACACAAATACTGTTGGTTTCACTACAATTGCAAAGAGTGTATCATTTTGAAATTGAATCATAACTACCATAAATATTTGGGAATCTTCAATATGATATATTCTTTGACCTCCATGTCTAATTGCTACTGACTGCTAATCATGGAATTTAATTAAACTGAAATCAAAGGAAAAATTCTCTGTCTTATTTCTTGGAAGAAAAAAGCAACTCCCACTGAATTTATTTTGTGGTGAAATTCATTTGTTCAGGTAGAAAAATGAAAGGGATAATGGAAGAAAAAACAAGCCTCAAAATTTTAAACTTTCTTCTTCCAACTGCTTTGGAAGGAAAAGGCATAACTTCAGTCACTTGAGCCCTGTGGCTTTTGGTGACAAAAATTCCCCTCCCCATTCCTCTTTCTCCTCTTGACATATACTTAAAACAGCCAAACGCACAGGGAGCTAACCATATCTTCACAAGGGGAGGAAGCTGTATGTTCTACTTACTGTATTCTGGGATATTTTTAGCAGGTTTAAAGAATAGTTTTTGACAACAGCAAAATAGGGCTCTTTGAGAACTAGTTATTTAAGCCCCTGCTGAATGTATCCTGACAAAAATTAGAGTTTTATTAATTAGATAGCCTGAGGAGAGAATTAAATCTTGCATCACTACCCTGTGTGCCAAAATAAGTTTAAATCTTCGACCTTAGCCTTGTAATTAGAGGGTCCTAGGGAAAGAGACAGAGTAGTCACTGTGCATATAAGAACCTGACTGTAGTATGCATTAATGAACAAAAACTGCAGCATATCCAGAAGGACAAAGAGAAAATGAAAGTCATGGAAAGCGCATGTGCCTGACTTCAATCTCTAAGAAACCAGAGCAGGGAGCTGGAATTTACTGACATGAAAAACAGAAGCCTGTGACATTGTCTTCCCAGTGTACACTGAAGTGCTTGTGCAGTTACCCACACAAAATGTTTTAAAAAGAAAAGTTCAACTGCCCTACCACTTCCTGAAGGGTAACAAGGTAGGGGTGAGAAATCAATGGAATTTTTCCCCAGGTTCCTGCAGGCAATCTTTTTACCTGATAATTTGGAGTGAAGCTCTGCTAAGTTTCACCCAAGTTCAAAACTTCTCTAAAGTGCCATGTTGTAGCTCTCACAAATGAGAATGCTTACTTTTCAAATATATGACATTTTCAAATCATTTGCATTTTAAAGGTCTAAGGCATTTTAATCACTGATCAGTTTTAACCCACGTTTCCTGCATGCAAGCAGAAGCGCACACCCTCGACTTCGCCATCCTCATAAAAATTCTCTTAAGCTCTTACTTTCATGTGTTTTTAAAATGGCTCAGCACCCCCGCAGCTCTGAGCCTGCCTTCCCAAGTGGTCCCTCTGCCTGGAAGATGAAAGGCCCTCTTCAGCCCCGCCAGGGCTCCTGTTTCTACTTTTCTACTGATGGAAAATAAAGATGGGAGAGTAACTAAGTAGTACCAGCTGACCTTGAGCTGGTGGAACGCATTTCCTCAGCTCTCATGTGGTCTTCATTCCCAACCGAAAAACACCTAATACTCAAAATTCTTTAATTAAAATAATTTTTACTGGTTCATATCTACCCGACCATTACAGAATATAAGAAACCAACATATTTTTTGGCATATCAGTTTTACCCTGATTACATTATGAGCTTCTTAAGGATGGAAATACTATCATTTATTTTGTTTCTTAAAGGCAGTCTGTGTTATGGTTAGGAGTGCAGACTCCAGAGGCAGACTGCCCAGGTTCTCTCCCTTGTTAGCTGTGCAATCTTGAGCCACTTGCTTAACCTTTCTGTGCCCTGTTTCCTCATCTACAAAATGGCAATATTATGATCTATTTTGCAGCTGTTGCAAATATTAAATAAGTAAATAAATATCAAATATTCTGCAAGTGTACACTGTTATATTTCCCTTTTACTAACAAAGTGGCAGATATAGAATTAGGGACCTTGGTGACAATTCGTAAAAAAATACGAATTTTGTGATATCCCCTATCTAGTTAATATTGAGCAGTTTGACAATTACTAAAAATTTTTCATGAACACAGTAAAATGTTCAATGAACTCAACTCTCAGCCATCTATCAACTAGTATTGATGGCCCCAAGCCTGATTTCACTGTGAATGAAGAAGTGGCTCTCTTGTCAAATGAGAATCAGGCAATATATCACTTAAATAATATAGTCTGTAATATTTATGTGATTCTCATTATCATTACCACATTACCACCAATAAGCTTTTATTGTATGACAAGTGTATGCTGGGCACCGAACCAGGTGTAGAGGACATAGAGAGGGTTGAGATGTAATCTGTGACAATAAACTTAAGATCTAGTTGGGTAAACAGCTTGTTGGGTAAACAGCTTGTGGTAACATGGATAGAACTGGAAGACGTTATGTTAGATGAAGTAAGCTAGGTAGAGAAAGAAAAATACCCCATGTTCTCACTTATTGATTTCATAGAAGTAGAGAGAATAGGGGTTACTAGAGGCTGGGAAGGGTGCGGTGTGGTAGGGGATGGAGAGAGGACAGCTAAGAGGTACAGGGGTGCAATTAGATAGAAAGAAAAAAATCCTAATGTTCTATAGTACAGTGGGAAACTATGACTAACCATAATTAATATACATTTCAAAATAGGTAATAGAGAGGATTTTTAATTATTATTTTTATTTTTACTGCATTTTGATTCATTGTATACAAATGGAGTACAACTTTTTGTTTCTATGGTTGTGAATGAAGTAGATTCACACCCTTCATGTAATCATACATGTACATAGGGTAATAATGTCTATCTCATTCCACCATTTTTCATACCCCCTCATTTCCCTCTACATAATCTAAAGTTCCTCCATTCTTCTCTCACCCACCACCCCCCACTCCCATTATATATCATCATCCACTTATCAGGGAAAACATTTGACCTTTGGTTTTAGGGGATTGACTTATTTCACTTAGCATGATATTCTCCAATTCCATCCATTTATCTGCAAATGCCATAATATTATAGAATGGATTCAAACTAAAAAGCTTTTTCTTAGCAAAGGATACAATCGATAATGTGAAAAGAGAGCCTACAGAGTGGGAGAAAATCTTTTCCACACACATTTCAGATAGAGCAATTATCTCCAAAATTTATAAAGAACTTACAAAACTTTACACCAAAAATACAAAAAACCCAATCAATAAATGGGCCAAGGAACTGGACAGACACTTTACAGAAGAAGATATACAGACGATTAATAAATATATGAAAAAGTGTTCAACATCTCTAGTAATTAGAGAAAAATGCAAATTAAAACAACTCTAAGATTTCATCTTACTCCAATTAGAATGGCTATTATCAAGAACACAAACAATAATAGATGTTGGCGTAGATGTGGGGAAAAAGGCACACTTCTACATTGCTGGTGGAGTTGCAAATTGGTGCAGCCACTCTGGAAAGCAGTGTGGAGATTCCTCCGAAAACTTGGAACAGACCCACCTTTGGACTCAGTTATCCCACTCCCCGGTTTATACACAAAAGACTACAGTAACATAGCCACATCAATGCTTATAGCAGCTCAGTTCACAATGGCTAGATTGTGGAACCAACCTAGATGCCTTTCAACAGATGAATGGATAAAGAAATTGTGGTATATATACACAGTGGAATATTATTCTGTAGAGAGGATTTTGAATGCCTCCAACAAAAAAGGAAGGATAAATGTTTCAGGTGATATAGTTGCATCGTGTAAATGTATTGAAATACCATATATACCCCATAAATATGTACATTTATTCCCTATCAATTAAAGTTAAAACACTCAAAAGCATAAAAAAAATGGTAACAAAGTCAGTATAAAATAAGTGGAGCAAATAATTATGCACTAGTGATTAAAAGGAATGGGGGATTATTTAGGGTTTGGATAGCTAGATATCACAACGCTAGATATCACAGCGGGCGAAGTGACAAAACAATCTTAACTTGAGCAAAAGTAATATGTTCGTTAAATCAAATAAAAAGCTTATAAGATTTATAAATTACGATTTAGAAGAAATATGTGAAATGTATTAACTTCTTATAAGAAAATCATTTAAAATGCATAGAGGGCAAAGCTTGCTTCAGCAGCATATATCCTAAACTGCACAGAAGTGCATTTACTGAAATCACACAACTTGACAACCAAGAAGGCCAAGAAATGGGTAAAATAAGGATGAATACTGGCATATACCCAAACTGCCTCATGCACTTCTTGTCATTTTACCTGTAGCAAAAGAGGGTCATTTTGAAAAACTCTTGCAGTCTTACTTGTCATTGTATTCTCATAATTAATGACACATAACAGAAATGGACCCCTCCAAAATTTCAGTGTATAATAAACATGACATATTCTTTGAAATTTGAAGGCACAAATATAAGTCAAATAAGCATACAAGTAAATTTAAAAATCTATTACTAGATAGATGTGTTGAAAATGTATATGAAATGGAAAAGGGTTTAATATAATCTAAAAAGTATATTAAAAGAAACAAAAATGTTTGTTTCCTTTAATTTCTGAGATTGATATAATGCTGAGATTATATTCGATTTTCCCAAACATAAAGTACTATATCATAAAGAAGATTGAACTGAAAATCGTAAGTGCTTCAACTTGAATTTCATCTTGTCATCTACTAGATCTATGACACTTGATCAAGTCACAATCACTATAAAACTCAATTTTCCTCATCTGTAAAATAGGTATAGTAGCACTTTCCTTGTAGAATTATTGAATAATAAATATAACATACTTGAAGGCATATCGAGCACAAATTGATGTTTCCATATAAAGTGTGAAAAAAATTCCTTCCTACCACTGAAATATACAATACTGGGTTGACCCAATAAGATCTTGATGGTCCTGAAACTTCCCTTCACTAAATTTCCATGTTGTAGTCTGCTAAGACACCAGATATCCCTGCCATGGGTATTTTAGTATAGTGGATCTAGATGGGAAGATAGGGTCATGTACCAACTGAACTGGCCATGAGTCTTTCCCAGATTAAACAGTATTTCTGGATGTGTCTGTGAGAGTTTCTGTACAAGATTAACATTTAAATCTGTGAGCCCAGTGATGTGGATGACCCTCTTGGACTTCAAATCACATCACTGACTTTCTTGGGTCTCCAGCTTACAGATGGAAGATCATGGAACTTCTGGATCTCCATAACCACCTTTCTCTTAGTAAATGATTCCTTAAAGAACCAAAATACAGTGGGAAAACTGGGAATTCTGATGGCCTTTAAAAAAATGCCTGAGGATATTAAGAGCCCTAAAACCCTGTGTCAGGCAGACCAGAATGGATGTAGTTAGGCTCCCTCACTGAAGCTTCGAGCAGGCAGTTTTTAGTATGTAGTTAATGTCATGAACATCCTGATTCACCCCCCTGTACTCTATGTCATAAACATTTGCTGTGAACAAGCATCCACTTATGTAACCAGTTGGCAATGTGCCTTCTTTGTCTGACCCGCATATATAAAAAAAAAAATTCCTATGGTAATGGATCAAGGGACTGGAGGGCTCCTGCTGCCTCTGAATAAAACGTGTCTACTGTCCCTACAGTGCCTCACAGCTTCTTTCAACTATCAGATCCCCAAACCTTGTTTCCTGAGCCTGAGTCAGCCAGACACCTTGCCTGCTTCCTGAGGTAAGTAGATGCAAAAGGCAGTATAAATTGTATCAAATTAACCCTTCATTTTCAGAGCTAAAGTAGATCTAGTATCCTATTACCCAAATGAGTCACTCAGAAGCCCTGGCTTTTGGAGAGATACAACACACTAATAAGTGTTTTTCTTAATTTTTTTCAAGATTACATTAAAGTTGTACTATCAAAGGGTAAAAAATAAAGGGTACACTTTAATGGAGTTAGTGTTTTTGGCTTCCATGGCACCCATTCAAGCAGGCAGAGGGGCTTTAGAAGTCTGACTTTATGAACAAATGAATGGACAAATGAAAACAGGTCTGCTCTACAGTACTTACTGGTTTCCCAGAGAGCACCAAATGATCCCTGATAATATCGACCCTTGCCTCAAGAATACTTTAGTACACTGGTTTTCAACCTTGTCTAATATTAGAACCATCTGGGAAGCTTTCAAAATTCTTGAAGCTTAGGCTGCATTCCAGACAACTAAATTAGAATCTCTGGGGGTGGCCTTCAGTATTTTTAAAGGTCCCCAAATGATTCCAGTGTAAGCCACAGCTGAACCCACGACTGGAAGAGCTTTCCATTCCCATGATTGGTTGTGTGCTACTCAGAGTGTCATTGCGGTCCCACCACACTTGCCTCTATGTCTGTTTTTCAGCTTCATGTGCTAAGCTCCCAAAGCCCTCGCCTAACCAGTGGTGGTGGTGACTGGTGGATTGGGTGGTAAATAGTTCACGTACTGCTTGCCCTGATGATGCTGTCTCCTATGTCTGCTTCCATTTATCTCACCTCTGCCTATTCAAATTCCACTGGTCTTTTAAGACCCAGTTCAAATGGCAGTATTTCCAGTACTTCCACAGATTTCCCAGTGTGGTTTTAACATGCCAACAAATTCCATGATATTACTTCTGGAGAAGACAAATCTAACTGATCTTCTCTTTAAAGTGAATTTAAAGGGAATTGCTAAAGAATGCAGCAGAAGTGACTTTTGTATGGCTAGATTAGAAAGGGCCATTGGCTTCTACCTGGCACTTTCTCTTAAGGCACAGGCAAGTTGAGAGACCAGACAGAGAGACCACAAAGCCAGTGAGAGGCCTGAGTGGCCCCAGCTGCTCAGGCCCACCAGTCCTCTGAGTCCAGGGAGTGTCGACTGCCAGATGTGAAAACAATAAACCTTCAAATGACTCCAGTCCTCAGACACTGAGTCATCCAGCTGAGGTCCCCAACATCATGGAGCAAAGACAAACTGTCCCAGCTGTATCCTGTCCTGATTCCTGAACCTCAGAATAAGAGGGTATTGAACTCCACTAAGTCTTGGGATAAATGATTTCACAGCCTAAATAACTGAAACTCTCTCTTTTCTAGCTTATTTTATCTCTACCTTGCACCTGGTTCTTAACATATTCTTCTACCATGTTATTATAAAACATGTTGTATCTCCCATCCTAGATTGCTAGGTCCTTGATGGCAAGAACCCATTACTTTTTGCATACTATATAATGCCTTGTCCTAAAACTTGTTCAAAATTTGAATGAATTTTTAACTTAGCATAGACAAAAATTAGACCCAAAAGAACATCATTCTGCTTTTGTCTGATTCCAAATTCCTGAATATAATTGTCAATTATAATTATAATTATATTCACCTGCTTTAATTAAATTAAAGTCCTTGAATTACATGCAAACAAAAAAAGGAAATGTTGAGACTAATGGATCATACATGACTAAATGATAGTGACATAAAATGAGTAAAATAAAATTATATATAAACACTCAAATAATATGCATTATGGATCTGGAATTAAGTGTTTCCAATCTGTGCTCTCATGGGAACTGATGCAATTCATGTTCTATGACTCAGGGGAATATTTCCTCTTCTCGACTATAACCTCTTTATATTCTCTTCTTTTGTTGGACTGGATGTATATCTCCACACACAGTGTCCATGCCCCACTTTGCCTGTGCTAGAATGTTAGTTCTTTGTAGGGTTTTTGTTTTTCTATCAGTCAAATGCCAAGAGTTATCTGTTTCAAAAAGCAATATGACATAGTAGGAAAAGGCTGGAGAACCCAGGTGGAAATCTTAGGCTGAAGTTCCAGTGAACTGATCAGCCTTAGGTAAATACTTTCATATTTATGGATACTCAGGCTCTGTAACTGTAAGGAGGGAGCAGGATTCCTACCTTACAAAATATCTAGGACAAATAAATAAGATTCTATGTGTACAGTGAATAGGCAATAACTAGCACATACTAAGCATTCAAAATCATTAGGTATCAATTTCTTTCAGTTCTCAAGGAAAATTAACTTTGGGTGTAAAACTCTTTTTCATTTTATTTATAAATATTTCTTCTTTCCAACATGGACTAAAAAATGGTAGCTATATCCTGTAACTGGTCCTTTCTCTCTTTTTCTGCCACCCCCTTGTCTTTTTCCCTCTTTGATCTACTTATGTCATGCTAAGCTGAAGACACAGTATTATTTCACCCCCAACATATTTCCAGGAAAAGAAGTTTTGAGGTAGATCTAATAACAAATGTTCCTCTATTGAGTAGACATCTTTTGGCTCCATGGTACTTCCTATGTACAATTCTGAACATTCCCTTGGCTTTAATCTTTAGAGCAGACTATAGCTGTATAGCAATTTTATTACTTCTATGAATCAATTACAAATCAATAGAAAATGTACAGGTCAAAAGATGAGTATGGGCTCTCCACCTAACCTTTTTACTTCCCTACAAGACATCATATCTGCCTGCCTGTCTTCCTTTCTTTGTCCACTAATTTACAAAGTCTGATCAATTGTTTTAGCGAATGTCTCAAGTCTTCCTATTATACTTAGTCCTACTACCTCTAACAAAATAATGCCTATATCAATGCATCTCAAACTTTAATATGAATTTGAAACACTACATGAACCTATTGAAATGCAGAATCTGACTCAGCAGGTCTGGGTATATCCCAAGATTCTGTACTTTCAACAAGTTCCTGAGTGACTCAGTGATACTGTTGGTAGCTAAGATGTAGCAACCTAAATGAGTTATACTCTCATTTCTGAGCTTCCTGCTTCCACTCTTAATGTATTGTTGTCAAGTGAGTATATCTCATCAAACTAAGAAATTTAAAATACAAATTTCATCATATTTCTTTCCTACCCACATTTCCAGCCCCACACATACTACCATTCCTTTCAAGGGACCCCCATAATTAGAATGATGAAGTCCAGACTCTCCTAAGATCTCATTCCTGCTTGCTTCTCTAGCCTCATTTCTCTCTACTCCTTCATTCAAGCTTGATAATTGCTGCTCTGGCAGACCCTGCTTCTCTAAGGGCCAGCCACAGGAAAAGCTCACAATGCCTCCAGTAGATCTTTCTGTTTCTCAAACTTTTCAGGTGCTGTTCCCCTATTTTGAACGTAACCATTCCTGCCCCAAACTTTTATGGGGAACACCTCTTCTGGAAGATTCCCCTTTTCCCCATTGAAATGACCTCCTGTATGGCAATCTATTCATCATTTCTGCTTTGTACAGTATCTGGGACAGAGTAGGAACTTAGAAACCACTTGAATGAATAAATAGCACTTAGGGCACTGTATTCTAATGGACTGTTTATTTGACCACTTTCCCATAGTGAATTTCTTGAGAGCAGGAGTCATTATTTATTCATCTTTTATCTCCAGTGGTGCCAAAGTAACTCATTAATATTTGTTGAACACACAAATGCATGAATACAAAAATGAATAAAAAGACAACACCAAAAGTACAGATATAAGCAAAGTTATGTATAGAATAAAATGTTATAGCAGAAGAAACTAATAAATGCCATGGTTCAGACAATGACTGGAGACAAGCAGGAAAGATTGATATTTAAGCTTCTACATTTCTGTGAGACAGAAGTAAGACTATGGTTAAAATTCCTTGATATTCATGTTTGGTAGAAGTTTGGTCCAAGCATGAACATCTGGTAACAAACACTCTCAAACTAAGCAAAGAGAACTTAGAAATTCGGCTAAAATCAGCTTTTGCAGCTAACCAGATGTTCTGCTAACTTTAAAAAAATTCTTCAGTTTTTTTTTTTTTTTTGTACTTTTATATGAATTTGAAATACTAGGTGAACCTATTGGAATGTGGAATATGACTCAGTAGGCCTGGGTATATCCCAAGATTCTATATTTTTAACAAGTTCCTGAGTGACTCAGATGATACCACAGGTCCAGGATCACATTTTAGGTTGTGGTTAAGAGCCAAGGGGTGCTTAACCACTGAGCCTCATCCTCAGCTTGTTTTTTATTTTATTTTATTTATTTTTAAGACAGGGCTTTTCCAAGTTGCTGAGCCTGGCCTTGAACTTCTGATCCTCCTGTCTCAGTCTCCCAGTAGCTGAGATTGCAGGCAGGCATGTGCCTGGCACCTGCTTTGAGTAGTTTTTAAAAGCTGAATTTCAGTTTTATAAAGTAATTATTCAACTAGATTTAAAAATACTCAATATGTCCACTGCAGGATCCTGAGTTGCAGGGAAATCACGCCCTAAGGAGGGAAGTGCACTGGCCCATTCTGCAGATGGGGACACAGAGTCAAGGATTACATAAGACCTCCTTGGGGGTGGAAATGATGAACTGCAGTGGGGCTTAGTGTCCTGACCCTGGAGGAGGCTCAGTGAGACAGAAAAAAACAAATCCAAAAAACTTAAGTCAATTATTTATTAATAGACTTTATTTTTAGAATAGTTTTACATTTATAGGAAACTGAACAGTAGCAGATAGTCAGAATTCCTCTACCTCTGCCAATAGTTTTCCCTATTTCTATCATCTTACTTTAACTTGATACATTTGTTCTAATTAATGAGCTAATCCTGATGCAATATTATTAACTAAACTCCATAGTCATTCCCATTCCCTTAGTTTTTTTTTTTTTTCTTGGAATCAAGTATTGAACTCAGGGGTGCTTAACCACTGAACTATATCCCCACCCCTTTTTATTCCCTATTTTGAGACTGGGTCTTGCTAAGTTGCTGAGCGCCTTGCCAAGTTGCTAATGCTGACTTTGAACTTGTCATCCTCCTGCCTTAGCTTCCCAAGCTGCTGGGATTACAGGAGTGTGCCACCACACCCAGCAAAAATTCTTCAAATTTTAACTATAAAGTACCTAGTAGAGTGACGAAACAAATACCTTCTCCTTAGTCAGTGTTTCTGCACAGGGACAAGGAGATATCTTTTAAGCATGTCTTGAGCTACAATTGTACCACATGTTAGTAAAAAGTATAATTACCCTATAAGATAATGAACACACCCTTATACGTTTGTACTTTCCTCTGATTCTTCATATATTGTGTATTAGGAATTTTCCTGCACAGAGTTCCACATCATAGAAAAGATTATTTTCTGGCAGATGTATAACATACAAGAAACAAAAACAACAAGAACAACAAAAAACCCAAGCAGACATACACACAAACCCAGTCTCTTCCCTCCTGTGGTTTAAATTGGTGACAGATAAGGCAAAACAAACACCCAAACCAAAAGCACAGTGGAGTTCACGGCAGGCAGCAGTGGAGCACAGATGAAGCACCCTCTTTATATGGGGCATTAGGGAGCACACCCTGGGGTCCTTGCCATAAAATGAACTAAAGGGAAACAACTCTTAACACTGAAAATGAAACAATGCAAACTATCAACACACAAAAATCCCAACTAACCAACCTAATGAGAGACCCAGACATTGTTTAAGCAAAATCCTTGAAGAAGTTACCAAAACGAAAAACAAAAGACAGGATTACTAATGAAAAAAATCTAAGGAAACTATTCAGATTTAGCTTCTGCTTTCTGCCCTTTTCTTGCTCTCTACCTTGACCCTTCTCACATTTTTGTCTTTCCTATGACCTCATTTTTTCTTTCCCTCCTTTACCCCCTCAAGCCTCTTATTCCCACAAGTATCTATAGAATCTGGGGTGGAGGATGTGGGTGAAGATACATTAAATTCTATCCAGAGTATGGGGGGAGGGGTAAGAGACAGATCCAGGAGCAGAAACTAACCTAAGGCTCTATGTCCCTGTGAGACTTGATAGGGACAGTAATTTTGACCTAGTCCTGGCAGCCAGCAGGTAGATGCCAACCGCTCCATCCTGGCTCAGATTCAGGACTCCAGTTCTTGAAAGATAAGCAGATCCAGCATTTGACCGTGATCACACAGGGTGGTGAAAGTGGCAGGCCTAGGGGGACTTCGCTCCAGGGATTGCAAAAGCCGTGACACTGAACCACCATCTGGACCATCCGTGTAGGCAGATCAGATAAGTCTGGACTAGTTCTAGTCTCTAGTTCATCCACAGAGCTTCTATTTTTACACATTTTCACTTTTACATGATATCTTGTAAAAGCTTTATGAATTTTGGTATTTTAAGTGTGTTAAGACTTCACTTTCTAGAATCCAAAGAATTAAGAAGGATTCTGAATTTTAAAAACGATGAAGTAATATCTTCTAAATGAAGAACAAATGGTGTTGCCATGTGGTTCTACTACGGAATACCCCTGAGAGTAATCTGCATACTGGACTTAGGCAGGTCATCCATCATTACAGAGTTTACAGGTTTTCTGTTTGCTCTGAAGTCATTTAGAGTGAGTCAAGCAAAGGGGAAAGAAAATGCTTTCTGAACAAATATAAATAAAAGCTATCGTGGAATTTCTATAGAATGTAGAATACCATAAATGGCTATATTGCATTTTCAGATTCTCCTATAACTGGGGATTGTAAGTGTAAGGAATATTCATTGGAAAGACTTTCTTGTTTTCATACAGAATTCTTATAGAATATGGATAACTGCTCAGTTCATAAAACAAATATGAATACCCAAGACAGAGTACTTATAGTAAAAAACATTAACCAGGATAATAATTATTGGAAATACACTGAGGTGGGCTCCGATTGTACACTGGAGCACATAATTGTATAAGAAAGAATCAAAAATTGATTCCATGTAAGTCAGGGGAAGACAGCTTTAAAAAAATGGACATAATAAATAGCCTCAGATTCTGCATTTTTAAAACGCTAACTCTTTAAATTATCTCTTAAAATTCACTGCTTGGAATTTAGAATTGTTCACACAAGAATGACTCTCCAAGACTTAAAAATCACTGAAATTTTAAGTACAAAGATAATATTACTTTAGAAATAAAGGCAATGATCAGGTCAAATAGCCTAACCAATGTGAGTTTGCATCCTGGTAATACATTATGATTTGTAGGATTTACTCCTGTCCTTCCCCTTGTCAAGATTTTATATTAGATTGACATTCTTCAGTTTCCTTTGAATATCCTTCAAAATGAGGAAGTCTTTATGGCCTTCTGAATCTTCTTTCTTTCCAGTCAGGTTAGAGAGGAAAGCAGCAGTTGTTGAATGAGTGAAAAAAACAATAATGCCTGGCACATCATCAGAAGTTCTCATGGTGTGCACCATGTTGTCTTATGTTCACAAGGATTGTTTTCTGAGTTTTGCTTTTGGTCAGTTTTCTTTTAAATTACTAAGACATTTCTTTGTGAACAACTAATGTAACTACTTTCATATTGCTTAATTCAATCAATCATGAGAAATGTCAATGCCCTCCTGTTCTGACTGATTGCTTATCTCCTTTCTGTTGAGAATACAGGCAAGATAGGAATACTAGTTATAGCAGAATCTGTAGGCTCAAGATTTGTCTATACCCCACCCCCATCGTCATCACCCAGCCATAGTCAACAAAATGATCTTCAATTTTTGATCCCAGTGCCCTTTATGGTGGTCATCCATGTCTATCCCCTGCTGCTAAGGCATTGTACTATTTTTCTCTCAGTGAAGTTTGAATATTAGATTAATTGGAAGTGAGTTTATTCTAATGGTTTATTATCTCTGCAAGCAACATTCTTCTCGACAAAGTGCTGGACCTTAACACAATTCCATTAGCCATATAGCATTGTCCAATCACTAAGTCAACTCTATACACATTTAGTTTCCATTAGAACAGCTAAGAGAATTAATGACAGCTTTCATTTACTGCAGCATGTGCTGACCATTGTAATAGCTACCCGTGTTAATGGATTTTTTCCTTAAATCTTGAAAATATGCACTAAACAACTTAAAAATGTTTCATTTCAGGTTCATACGTATCAGTGTTCAAAATGAACAAAATCCATGTTTTGTCTCATAGGAGCTTCAATTAGTGTGCACCTATTGTCTAAATCTTTATGGATGGCTAAATTTCCCAGTTAGATGAAGAGTTTTTCTTTTCAGTTGTATATTTTATTTTAGTAAATTCTAGAAAAGAAGTTTGACACCATCTATGTTCTTAAATAAAAGATAAGAGTGATCACTTAACAGCACCACCACAAATACCAGTAAAACTGCTTTTTGACATACCTGGGGCCATTTTCCCCTATACTAACTTGCCTTAATCTGATGTGCTTTTTCATGGACAAGATGTGATTTGCACTGTTTCTGCCTTTCACTCGTTATCAGATTATCATCAGCTTCCACTCTTCATTGTCATGTGCCACCATCAGCCCATTCCTCTGCTTTCTCTTTTACTACCTCATGAGCTTAGATTACCAATCTTAATAGAACAGTGTGTGCATTAAATGCAGATAGATGTTGTACAAGAAATTAACTTCTTTAAAAAGAAAAACAACACATACTTTGTGGCATGGATGGGATGGGATTGAGGCTGGTTGCTCAGTCTTTTTGCTTCCCTCTTGCACCATATTGACTTTCATAGAAAGCTGGACGGGAGGGGGCATTGTTCTTTACTTTTAGATCACACTGTTACACAGGCGTGCTCCCTTCGCCTCCCTTTTCCCACCTCACTTGCGGTTTCAGAAAGCCTTCTGTCTTTATGTAAATTCAATCAAGCCTTTTGAAGTATTTCCAACCACTGGAGCCAACATTAAAAATACAAAATATTAGCAGGGAGGCTGTGATTTATAGGTGCTCAGAATCAGTGGGCTCATGTTTCCAGTCTTTGTCATCCTTTCAACACACACTAAAGACATCCCTAGCTTTAAAAAAAGAATGCTGTGTTTGCAGATCAGAGGTAGCAGTTCACCGAGTTATTCTGAAAATAAAGAAAAGCACCATCACCAAGGCCAATGGGTCACAGCTTTTTATAGTGTTGCTTTTTGACAAGTGGAAGCTTGTGGAATCCATATTTGTAACGTCACTTTTTCTCCTAATGTCCAGGCTATTTTTGGCCTGTGAGAAAAAAAAAGAAAAAGAAAAAGGAAAGAAATAAAAAAAGAACGGAGTCTGAGCTAGAAACATACCTATTCACAGAGGCAGCCTGCAGGGCTGGGCCTGGGGATATTGGGAAATTGGTCAAAAAGGTAGCCCTTAGCTTCACCTGCATTTCCTTTTAGAAGGTACTCTCCTTCATCTTCCCCATCCAGAGGTATCTCCCTCCCTTTCCCCAGGCTTTTTCCAGTGTCCAAACAAAGCCTTTTTCAGAGGCAATATAAAATATTCCAATGTTATGTATTAGAAAGAGCACTGTGATAAACAATCAGCTGATCCTGGTCTGAATTTCACCATTTACTATCGGTTTTGACTTAGAGTAAGGGGTTCAGCTCTGACCTTCAGTCTCCTCATCTATAAAATAGGAATCTCTTCCCAGTCACTTCACACACTTGATTTTTAAGGGTCAAGTAGAAACATGCACAGGCATGTTCCAAAAAATGTAAGCACTGTACAAATATAAGACATGATCAATTTCTATTTGATTATCCTGTGCAAGATGTTCAGTGGACACTCAGTGGTTGCTAAATGAAATTGTTGTTTCATTTGACAAATGTTGTCATTCTGAGGAACATTTGCAATTTCAATGGGAGTAAATCTGACATTTGGAAAGAGAAACTCAACTCCTAACATTCTTGGTTATTCTTTTTGAATAACCAGATTTGGTCATTAAAAACAGTGTTGGGTTCCATGGGACTGGTACACTATCCACAAACCTTGGCCTGTATGTCAGTCTGTTTATCCTAATGGGAATGACACTGGAGCCACTTATGGTTCTAGTATCAAATAGTTCCAACCCCTGTGGGTTCCATTACATAACAGAGAGACTAGAAAGCAAATCATAACAACAAATTACATTTCTGAGATCTCTTTGAAACTAGGGCAAGTGAGTAACTATTTGTTAATCAGATGAATTCACAGTGAGGTTTAGACATGGAACTGAGGGCTTGGGGGAATGGACATATGCTTGTGGCAAGCACTGTGGCAAAGGCACCTGGGGTTTCGGCGTCAGCCATGGCAGTTTTCCAGCATCTGCTACCTTGATTTGCTTGCATCTAAAACTTCAAATGACTGAGAGACCACTGCGTTTGATGAAGGCTACCTAGACATGACTCAATCATATCTTCCTTCATTAGGAAAAATGGGAAATAAGACTCAGATATTAGAGCAAAGTACCAAAAAATTGAAATTACATTTTTTGCTCGGCAAAGCTAGTGACAATGAAAATCCTACTTGTTATATCATCCATCCTGAAGATGGCTCCATATCAATATGGGTAGATTGATCACATTCTTTGAGCTGGCTGTGTAACATATATAGCACATTTTTTTCTACTTAGACACCTCCATTTATCATTAAAAACTTGGAAAGAATCATTTTTAGTAGCTGCACAAGATTTCGTTGTATGTATACACATGATTTATGAACCCGTGGCTCCATTTTTTACACATTTCTGTAACACATTTTTTTTTTTGCTATTCTAAAAACTCTGTACTAAAAATACTCTTGACATTTTGAATTATTTCCCAGAAAATATTCATAACCAAATTTTATGTTAATACTTTTGGTCATTTCCATATTTTATAAGATTGCAATTAAAAATACATTCCAAAGAATATCCTTGATACTAACAATCCTCAGAAGAGAAAATAGAAATGAAGCATTTTATCTTTATAACACCCTATTATATGGACTTTCTATAATAGCTTTTATTTATATTTATAATTTTCCAGTTAACCTTTTACTTAACATTTGCTTAAGTCAGTTGCTGCTACGTGAGTTCAGAGAAAACAGGGAAGTTATAAACTCTCTCCCTGTTGGCTTTCAGACCAGGGCAGGAACCCTGCCCCTGTGGGCCTTCTAGGCTCAGAGTCCACAATTTAGACAGTCTAGAAATAGGCCAGACTCAAAAAGTCAAGTTTCAAATGTTTTCTGGCATACATGGAAACTAGAGACAGAAAAGTGAGGATCTCAAGGAGATGAAAATAAAAGGGAGACCAAGAGAGTAAAGGAAGTGGGCCAACCAGGAGGAAGGAACTATGGGAAAGAAAAGTAACTACTCAATGAAATTAACCAAATTATGCTATGTACATGCATTAATTCTACCTTTTATGTATAACTACAATGTACCAATCCTATTTTATATTTGATAATTTTGAGTGGGCATTTTTAAAAAAAAAAATAACCTTCAGGGCTTTTTCTTTGATTGGCTGGGTAGTCATAGCTTGTCAGTTTGCTATGTGTTTTAATTGTGTGTTGTTTTATTTCCTTTGTTGTAAGGACTGCAATCCTTCCATCCATAGCAAACTGCACAGTTTTTTTCAGGTAACACATTTCTGCTTCTCTTTACCATCTCTGGTTTCCCTTCAGGCAGGTGAAGTGACCATGCAGCACTGGCTGTGCCAACATCACTATGTCATGATCACAGGCCACCCATTTGGCACGTGTCTGGTGACACAGAGGCACTCTGGCATAGCGGCTTTGCCACATCATGGTACAGACATTAACAGGTTCACAGGCAGGAGCAGCAGCTCAGGACTGCAGATTACACCTTGGTTTCTTCTGTTGCTTGCAGTGAAATGCAATGTTCTCTACAGTCAAATTCTAAGTGGTTTAGAATTTGGGGTTGTTTTAAAAATCCCTTCAGAGATAAGACCATTGATGTTTTACTTTAAAATAGCATAAAATGTCAAAAACCACATAGACATCAGTAGATGGAGGGCTTCTGTCCTGAAGTAGCAGTGGGTCTAGGTGTGACGACCTGTGTTATGTGTTGAAGAGGACAGAGAGAGGGAAAAAGGATGAGGACCTTTTCTACTCTACCCTGTACTCAGAGTCCCAGATTTTGACACTGCCTTCAAAATCAGAATTTGCTGCCTCAGGGAAACTGATTCATGGGCCATTCTTGGGTATTTAATTCTTCAGAATATAAATGTAATTCTATATAAAACCTTCTTCATGCCCCAAAGGAGAAAATGCTGCCACTTATTTTTTGATACACCTCAAAATTAGGTCACTGTTAGAAATGCCAAGAAATTCCATTTTATTTTATTATGCTCTGAGACCACTTTAATTTCTAATACACAGATCACAAAGAAAGAAAAGGGCCAATGAAACATTAAGAATCTTGAGTTGAGTTATATAAGATTTTAGACACATAAAAGATTAAATGTTCAAAATAAATCCTATCTCTTAAAGTACCAAAAGAGGGAAATATTCATTGATTTAAGTTATAAAGACAAGTTTAAACCTTTGAAGTTATAAAATTGGTGAAACACATTTTTCTCTCTGTGTGGGTTGTAATTGAGACTTTTTCTATTCTGATGGAAAATGTCTAATCCTGTTGTTACTTGTTCAATACACTCCTTGAATGTGCTGTGCTGCTCATAACCTTTGCTTGCCCTCTCAGATCTGAAGACTGTCCTAAGAATCAGTGTGACCTAACAGCTTGTACCATGTGCTCCCCATCTGCTGCACGTGTAGAAGATTCGATTCTTCTTGTTCTGCAAGTATGAAATCTTCATTTTCATTAAAGGTTTTTTTTTTTTTCATAATAATTCTCTACAAAGTTTTTTGCAATGTTTGTAACTATTAATAGCCTCTTTTCTGGTCTTTCACAACACCATATTATTAGAAAATTTCTCTTGTCATTTTCATTTTCTTACATGTTTTTAATTGGTGGCTCCAGGGGACTAAGAAGAAAAATATAACAAAATGTTCAACATCCCTAGTAATAAGAGAAATGCAAATTAAAACTATCCTAAGATTCCATCTCACCCCAATTAGAATGGCAATTATCAAGAATACAAGCAACAATAGGTGTTGGTGAGGACGTGGAGAAAAAGTTACACTCACATTGCTGGTGGGGCTGCAAATTAGTGCAGCCACTCTGGAAAGCAGTGTGGAGATTCCTTAGAAAGCTTGATATGGAACCACCATTTGACCCAGCTATCCCACTCCTTGGCCTATACCCAAAGGACTTAAAATCAGCCTACTACAGAGATATGGCCACATCAATGTTCATTGCTGCTCAATTCACAATAGCCAGATTGTGGAACCAACCTAGATGTCCTTCAATTGATGAATGGATAAAGAAACTGTGGCATATATATACAATGGAATATTACTCATTCATAAAGAATAATAAAATTATGGCATTTGCAGGCAAATGGATGAAATTGGAGAATATCATGCTAAGTGAGATAAGCCAATCTCAAAAAACAAAGGAGGAATGATCTCGGTGATAAGCGGATGATGACACATATATGGGGGGTGGGAGGGGGACAAGAATGGAGGAAGGAGGGACTGTATAGAGGGAAAAGAGGGTGGGAGGGGTGGGGGGAAGGAAAAAATAACAGAATGAATCAAACACCGTTACCCTATGTAAATGTATGATTACACAAATGGTATGATTTTACTCCATGTACAGAGAAACAAGATGTGTCCCATTTGTTTACAATAAAAATAAATTTAAAAAAAACATTTTTCAGGACTTCAAATGATCTGCAGTCAACTCCTAGTTTTATACAAACTGTGGGACCTTAGGCCACAATTTCACCTCTGATCCAGCCTCCCTCTACTCTGGCATAACATGGTGATAACTCTAACTATTTTATCAGATTTTTGAAGGAGAAATACAAGTTAGAGCAGGTCATAATCACAAGATGATTTTGAATGCATTAACCAAGGGCTCTCCTGTCCCCCTATTTCCCCCCAGGCCTTATCTTCTCTCAGAGTTCTATCTGGATGACAAAGAAATCTAAAACTCCTGTCCCAGCCTCTGTCCCTAGTTTCAGTCACTGTCCCAGTTGTCTAGACATTATAAATCCTCAAGGTCAGGAGACTCTTTTCTATGTCTTTGCATGTCTAAAAACAACCAGCAAAAAACTAGTCAGATTGTATCTGCTCACTCATAATTTAAATAAAATTTCAACATCTTGACACATCAAATTTAGCCATTTTCCCTCAAATCTGGATTTATTTCCAAGATTTCCCATTTTTCATAAATGTCACCAATACCCTGGAGCCAGCTGGGAATCCAAGTTATTGTTGTTTCTGTTATCATATTCCATAACCAGCCTTGCTTTTCCCTCGTTCTGGCTCCCTAATGCATTTCTAGTGTGGAATTTTATGACTTCCTGTCAAGACTATTACAATAGTCCCCTGGTTTACTTCCCTAACCACAAGCTTTCTTTAATCCTCCTGTACATTGCTGCCAGATTCCTTTTCTGAAAAAAAAAAAAAAAAAAAAAACTGTAAAACTTGGGTCTAGGAAGGAGCACCTATACAAACCTACACAAATTCAGCCTTGTCTGATTTTGCCCAGTGGTTGGTTGTTTAGGAAATTTGAGATCTTAAATGGGTGCTATCACCTGAAAAGAAGGGAAATTCTCAAGTGTGTGTGGAGGCAGCCTCTAAAATGGCCCTGGTGCCATGAATACTCTCTCGTTCAGTGTGGGCAGGGCCAATTAGCTTGCCTCTAACAAATAGAATATGGAAAAACTGATATGATGCCATTTTGGAGATTAGTTTACAAAAAGCGAAAGACAAAACAATCATTGTGATTTTCTTTCTTTTTTGGTGGGGGGTGAGAGCAGGGTGTGTTCTAGAGATTTAATCCAGAGGCACTTTACCACTGAGCTATATCTCCAGCCCCTTTTTAAAAAATTTTTGTTTATTTATTAATTTTTTTGAGACAGGGTCTCACTAAGTTGCTTAGGACCTTGCTTAATTGTTGAGGCTGGCCTTGAACTTGTGATCCTCCTGTCTCGGCCTCTGGAGCCACTGATATTATAGGTGTGGGCTACCACACCGGGCATGATTTTCTCACTCTCTTTCTCCCTCACGTGCTATGAGAAAAGTCAACCTCTTTGCTGTTGTCAACCTCATAAACTGCACTATGATGGGTCAGTGTGGCAAGGAACTGGTGTCTCTGCTTAGTAGAAGATCTGAGCCCTTTCCTGAGTCGTATGAGTGAGCTTGAAAGCAGATCTTTTTCCAGTTGAGCCTTGGGATGACTGCAGCCATGGCTGATACCTTAATTGCCATCTTAGGAGAGGCCCTGAGCCGGAGGACCAAGCCCAGTCATGCCTAGATTCCTGACTGACAAAACACAACAAGCTAATGGTTTTTAGCTGCTAAGTTTGGGGATAATTTGTTATGCAGTAATAGATAACCAATGCAACAGTCCAGTGTGTGTAAATTCTAGTGATTTTTCTGGCCTTCTACTCACTCCTGACAACTTGTGGTCCAGAGCTAGGGGCAACAGTCTATGAAATAATTTTCAACAAAACCTTGAGAAGAGAAAGCATGTAACAGAGTGTAACATGAATGGGCTTAGTCTCACTTCAGCAAAGAAACTAAGAAGAGCTGAGTGTTATGGGCATCCAGAAGTCACATCAAAAGCAAGACGGGTGACCATGCTCTGGGCATCAAACTACATCTCCATCAGAAGTTACAGGAAATTCCATGGCAATGATGTAGGAACATGCAGTCTTTGTTAGCATCCATCACAGGGAATTGGAGAAGCCACGATATCAGGAGGTAGAAGACAATCAAAATTACTCATGATATACCCTGGAGTATTCTTAAGTAATTTGAGGAGACCTGGTACCAAAGCCAGAAAATATCTTATTTGTTTCTTTTGTACTAATCTTCCATATATGTAGAAACATGGCAGATACAGACTTTACTTGCTTCTATCATGAAACCTCACTACTCTTTGTTGCCTGTATTTCAGTTTCCCAACATTTGTCAAATGGATGTGCTCTCTCAATTCATTGCATTCTTGTTTCTATCCTCCCCACTGGGTATGACCTTTTCCCTCCTTAACTAATGCCCATCCATTTTCAAAGTATAGAGGAAATCCCATATATCATACAAAACTACTTCAGTGATTACTTAGAAATATTCATCATAAAATTATGGATGTAACTTCTACCAATTGAATACACTATATCAACAAAATTACAGTATATCTAGTATTGGTTAAAAATTCTCAGAGACATAAAATATGTGTGATATGGACATTGGCCTCAAAGACTGTTTTAGTTAGCTTTTTCACTATTGACAAAAAGGACCCAACCAGAACAGTTGTAGAAGAGGGAAATTTTGAGGGCTCATGGTTTCAGAGGTCTCAATCTACAGACTGCTGGCTTTATTACTCAGGTCTCCAGGTGAGGCAGAACAACACTGAGGAAGAATACGGTGATCAGGAAGCAGAAAGAGACTTCACTTCCCAGATACAAATATATATCCCAAAGCCATGCTCCAAATGCCTTGCGTCCTCTGGCCATACCCGACCTGCCTTCAATTACCACTCAGTTAATCCCATCAGGTGATTAATTTGCTGGTTGGTTTAAGGCTTCTATTATCCCATCATCTCTTCTTTGAACCTTCTTGCATTGTCTCACATGTTGGCTTTTGGTGGACATCTCACATCCAAACCATAACAGACTTAATTTTATTATGAAGACAAAACTTTCAAGAGAAAAAATAACAGAATGAATCAAACAACATTACCCTATGTAAACGTATGATTACACAAATGGTATGCCTTTACTCCATGTACAAATAGAGAAACAACATGTATCCCATTTGTTTACAATAAAAATAAATTTAAAAAATAAAATAAAATAAAAAATGTTAAAAAAAAAAAAACAGACAAAACTTTCTCCTGTGAAGCAATCAGATAACATAAATAGTATAAGCATATCATTGATCACCCTAGAACAAGTCAAGGTGCTGGATAGAGATGCTTGCTTTCTAAAAGGAAATGAGGTTAACTCATTAAGTATCAGGTTTTCAATTCTGCAACTATTTCAATGAAATCAACACAGGTACATTTAAAATAGTTTAGAAATAATCTAGAACTTATATATAACATTAGTGAATATTAGCATTCATTAATATTCTTTTATAACTATATTATTTTGATGTAATTATTTATCATATGCTATATTTAGGTTTTCCGAAGTGTTCCACATCTGAGGTAATCAGATAAAGTGGGTTAAGAAAGAAGAGATTAAAATATTTTGGCCAGGTATTGTGGTACATGCCTATAATACCTGCAACTGGGAAGGCTGAGGCAGGAGGATCACAGGTTTACAGCCAGCCTCAGCAATTTAGTGAGGTTCTAAGCAACTTAGCAAGATCCTGTCTCAAAATAAATAAATAAATAAGTAAATAAAAAGGGCTGGAAATGAGACTCAGTGGTAAAGTGCCTTTGGGTTCATTCCCTGGTACCAAAAAAGTAAAACTAAAATAAAATGATTTTTTTGCTGTTTCAAAGCAAGTTTCTGTTTCCATCCTTATCTTGACATTGACTGAAAATGGAAACTTTCAGGCTCCAGTAATGGTAATGGTTGCTGGGAAGTTAGTCTCTGCTTGAAGCTGATTAGTAAAAGTTTTTGGTGCCCACATGCCATCTGGCCAGAAAAGAAAAGGAAGGGGAGAGGGCACTATGAAAAATTGAGCATTTAACCCCAACAGGAATGGTTAATCTGCAAGGACAATTTTTTAAAAAATTCTTTTTCCTGGGAAAATGAGGATTCCCACCCTACCCTCAACCCCTTAGGTCTTCATCTGCTTTCCCCTCATTATGGAAACAAGGTCTTCCGAGTAAGTTACATTTGAATACACAGTCCCATTATTCTGATTCTTCCCATCTGAATCATGATGACTATATCTGACACCCCTTAAAACTATTTCTTCCTTTCCAAGCACATTTGGAGGAAAATGAGGAACATGCAGGCTCCTAAATTTTAGCATTTATTTCTGAAACATAGTTTAGCAAGAAAGACCCATCATAAATGATAAGGGGGGGTCAGATTCTTCAGTTGGATAAAATGTGGGCGTAACAATTTTCTAGGTGAATGAAATGAGTGGCCTGGTGAGGGTCAGTCAATCACATTATATCCAAATTTATATCATGCCCAAATTCACAAAACTGCAGGACAATTCTTCAGGGAAGGAGTTAGAGTACTTGAAAAACATACTGTGACAATTTTTCATTTTAAAATAGCCAAGAGGAAGACTGCATTTTCGTTTATGAGTTTTATTTACTTTTTTTTTTTTTTAAATCAGAGAGGGGAGGTAATCATCAATAGACGGTCGTAGTCCTTTAGGCAGTCTCTCCTGTCTATTAAAAATAAGTGTTTAAAATATATTAGCAACTGTTGTTCCTACAGTCCAAATGGATTGAAATCCTATAATGCTCAAAAGGAAATGAACAACTCCCAAGGATTTAGTGAAAAGCTGAGCCATTCATTCAATCTGTGCTGGTGAGGCTGTAGATACCCCCAACAAAATATCATGTAAAATTTTTTTATTTCTAAAAATAGTGATCAAAATGCAATCTGTCCCATTTTATAAATTAAAGGGACAAAAATGGAATTTTTTTTTTCTCTTCTCTCAACATTCAAACCCATCCCCACTGCTGGTTCAAAGACCAGTCTCCTTAGTCTCTTTTTCTTTGAGTGACAACAAGTCTGCTCTGCCTTCAACTGTCCAAAAATTTCAACAAAATCACTTCCATTTGAGTCGTCACAACTGTACCCACTTCTCCCAAGCAGATGAGTCCTTGCAATGCTGTGGACAGACTGCGCCATTCTATCATAAATGATAGCAGAAGAATGAGTAAGAGGGCTAATGGAGCTGCCTCTTTTTTTCAATTTTCATTCTAAATCTCCTAGATCTGCATTTCCAGCCTTGCCTGGATATTTAATCCTTATGAAGACAGCACGCTTCAGAGGAGCCCCTAACATGTGTCCTACAGTGCTCTCAAAACCCATTAACATACTGCCTCTGGTCTTAAAACAATCAGATTCTGCCTGATTGTGGATTAAGGAAAACTGCAGTACTTTCAGGCAGAAACCCGCAGCAAGTGGCAGCCATGACAATTATCTGCACAGCCAGGCAAAAGAGATACTGCAGAGAAATTTAAGTATGACCTCACCGCTGTTTAAAAGAAAAATCACACATGCCTAGGAGGCATTATGATTTTGTACATTGTAAATATCAATTGACACTTGTTCCACAGCTTATGAAATTTTCAATTTGACTAGTTATATTTACAAGATATAAAGCAAATAAAGCAAGGTCTTAAGAGCTCTTGGTAAGGAAAATGCAATCTTCATGTTCCCTGTATTATAATTATCACTGCTACACAGATCATTGTAAAGGGGATATTTGAAAACTCAAAAAAAAGGGCAGGGGGCATTTGTGAGCAGAGCCACAGAAAGAGCAAGCCTTCTTATAAATGAGTTGTAATGCAAAAATTGTAGTGAATTGTCTCTGACACCTTCCAACCATAAATTCAGAGAGAAAGGAGAAAGCAGTTTCCACTGTATGGATATTACCCACTCCATTTAGCCCACACAATCTCTGAACCAGCTTTTTTGTGTGCTTATGATCTTTATGTTCCATTTAAGAATCCCATTTATTTTGTAAACAGTACATGTATTACAACCACTGATCAAGCTTACTAGGGCTTTCCTCTATTGCTGGCAATGAATACTCAGTCCTTCCACCAGAATATTCTGCTAAGAAGATTGGGGATAGTCAAAAAGGCAAAATCAGGGCTGGCATTTGTGTGCACATGTGGCATTGGGGGACTGGCCATTCCTTTGTTCTGCTCTGCATTTTTGCCAATCTATTAATAATTGTATTTTAAGAAAAACAGAGCACATATGTTTCTAAGTCATTTGCACTTAAATGTTAATAATATTCATCAAGAGTCAATATAAAAAATTGTTTTTATGCTCATATTTTAGAACCAGCGACTAGAATTTGGCCCATTGTAAATTTTGAGCTCATTGTGCCTCCTTCTCCCTGCAATATTCAGGGTTCAAATCACTGTACTCATAGTAAAAGCATTTTCATAGTGTTTAATACATTATCTGTGGTCAAAGCCTGATAATCTAACTGTAATGTGATTTCCCAGTCTTTTGCTAATTTTTTCACATGTCCAACCAAAATATACTTATGATTCAGGAAATAAAAAAGCAAATGATATTTAATTTTAAAAAATGTTTTCTTATTTCAAAATTTAGACTGACATTAGTCCAACAGTCAATAGTCAGTGTTACCAAACTGATTGAAATTGTTAAGCAATATGATTCTTTAAAGATAAACTATTTTATTTTATTGTTTTATCACTGAAAACTGTATTTCATGGGGCCAAATGAAGCACTAGATGACTTAATAATCATTCAGCAGTTAAAGATCTTTTATCTGCTTTAACCTATATTCATATGCCTAACTACTAGAGTTCATAATTGTTTTAGTTTTCCTGGGACTCACCAAAAATTTTTTTAGTAGTTTTCAAAATATCACTCACAAAATTCACAGCCGTTTAAGACATGTCTTTATGCATTATTTACTCTGGTATTATAGTTACAGGGATGATTTTTTCAGAAATCTTATGAAGGGATTGAAATGATTAGGTGTCAAATACGTCCAGGGCTTCCAGGATGCCATTTTTAAAGAGATCTTATGCTAACTATAGTGATATATATATATCCACATACAGTTGATTATGCATGGTGTAATTAGCATTGCAGCCCCATGCCAATTCTGAAAAACTTATATAAAAATGAAATATTAAAAAGCAGACATTTTCATCAGACATCATACAGAAAGAAAATAGATAATTTCCAGTAGTAATTCTCAATTGGAATTTTAATATTAAAATGATTTTGATTTCCGAAAAGCATTGCTGGGAATAGTTAAATCAGAATCTCTGAATCTCAGCATTTTTTCAGAGCATCCCAATTGTGAAGGCAGATTTGAAAATCACTGAAAAGTAAACAAACTTAAACAAAAGTGAAATTAAAAAAAAAAGGCATTTTTATCATCGTGTTGGAAGAAAATAGATAATTTTCCAGCAGCGATTGTGAACTGGCATTTTAAGATTAAAATGGTTTTGATTTCCAAAAATGGAACCACTGGGAATAGTTAAATCAGAATCCCCGGGGGTGAGTCCCAGGCATCAGTATTTTTTCAAAGCATCCCAAATGATTCTTACATGAAAGCAGATTTGAAAATCACTGATTTACAACGGAAAATGAGAAACTAAGTTCAAGATGGAGTATGTTCACAGCAAATGAGAGCTAATGCAATGTTCTGACCACAGCTCAGACATCTGCAAAAAGGCATGTCAAAATACCTACAGCACAAAGTGCTGACTCTGGCGTTTGACACAGATAACTTGAATAATGGTTTCCCTATTTTTATTGGCCTGATTATATCTTGGACTTTATAAAGACACTATTTATTGCACAAATATTTATTGCATTCCACCCAGTCTGCTGGGCACAAAATGATCTAGAGCAGAGAAAGTCCATCCAGGGGCCTATAAATCATTTCACCAACCAATTGTAATTTCCAGAACACATTAACAATAATAATCACATGAAATTTCTCCTGGGTAATTAACCTTTACAGTGGTAACATTGCTACCACTCACTATTCTTACGGTGCCAATTTTTGTGATTATATATAGAGTCAACCCTTGGGAATAAGAGGGAACTGGTTCTGAGATGCCTCATGGATACCAAAACCTGCTGAGGTTCAAGTTCCTTATATAAAATGGCGTAGTACTTATATATAACCTGCCCATATCCTCCCATATATTTTAAACCATTTGTAGATTATCTATAATACCTATTACAAAACAAACACTATATGAATTGTATTGGTTAAAGAATGATGGCAAAAAAAATGTCTGTAGATGTTCAGTATAGACAAAATATTTTTCAGTATTTTTTATCTGTAGCTGGTGGACTCTGCAAATGTGTAATCCAGGGATACAGAGGCTGACTGTACATATAAAATTGGAAAAAAAAAAAAAAAAAAAAAAACTAGAAGCCACTTTTGGGATGAGGGGCTTAAATTTAAGACTATAAGAATCGTAACATCATAAGAGACCTCATATAGCCAGTTGTACTAGTAAATATCATAGTCAGTCATAGATGAAGCTGACTTTTATAAGACAAAACAGGGAGAATAAAATTTATAAGCCCTTGAAGTGCTTTAGGATGGTGTTGTGATTTCTAGCTTCTGGACTGCTTGACTCATAAATGGTTTAATCTACTAGGACATGTTCTTTGGTAGCTATGATTGGGTTGTAAAGCTTGTGTTTTTTGGTCTTCCCTTAGTGATCACATAGAAAAAAAGAACAAAATCTCCCTGGATTGAAAGTGGAAGATGAGCACAGGGAAATCTTGGGGAAGGAGGTGCTATTTGAGCTGAGTTTTAATAGGAAAATAGCAATTAGCTGACCAAAAAAGAATGTGTGAATGGGGAGTGAGGGGTAGGTTTCAAGGTCAAGCGAACAGCATATTTGAAGACTCCCATGGGCTCAGTGAGAAGTGTTGTTTGGGAATTTCCAAGTGGCTTAGCATGTCTGGAACACGGAGGTCATGAAGGGAGAACTGGGATTAAAGCCAGCAAGGTAGGCTGAGGATGCACTGAAGAACATTTATAATTTATCATACAAACTCTGAAAAAGCTTTGAAGTATCTTAAATAATGGAAAAACACACAAAATATATATTTTAGACTTAAAGAGTGATTTTGGGAACTCTAGAGGTGGGCTAAAAAGGGGGTAGATTGGGAGTTGGAGGACAGGGAGACTGGAGATCTGCTGGAGGCTACGGGAATGAGAAAAGAGGAGGCCTGAACTCAGGGATAAAGGAGGGGATGGAGAAGAGGGAGGACTGTAGGAATGTGTTTATAAGATGTAATCTTGGGCATGGGGCTGAATGAGAGGAAGAAGGGTAATTCCTAGGTTTCTGGATTGAACAACTGATAAAACCTCTTGTGATTTTATCAGAAATAGAATATAGAAGAGAAGTAGGCCTGGTGGAGGGGAAAAACGAGTGCAATTTTAGGTGCAGTTTTAAGTCAGCTCAAGAAACAGAAGTTTTCTTCAACATCTTATTTTTCTTTTTTTTTGAGAACCAAACTTTAAAATCCTTCTACAAAAATAGCTGGTCCAAACATATAAAAAAGTCCAAGGTTATAATAGGCAAGGGAAGACTGAAAAATTCTTCTAGATGAAAGATACTGAAGGAGACTTTGACAGTCAAGCACATTCACAACCAGAATTTCCTTTCTGTGCAAAGGACATTATTGGGATAGTTAGAAAACTTTGAATATGGTCAGTTAATTAGCAACTAGTCCTTTATCAATATAGTACTAATATTAATTTTCTGATTTTGTTTGTTATACTGGTGTTATATAAGAAAATGTCCTTGATTTTTAGGAAATACATACAGAAGTAGTTAGGGATAGAAGAATGTATTACATATGATTTACACTCAGATGGGTCAGGAAGAAATATGTAGTTGTAGAAAGACTGAATGGTAAAGGTAATATGATAAAATGTTAACTTTTATGAATATGAGCAAAGGGTACATAGGAAATCTTTATATGATTGTTGCAATTTTCTGTAAGTCTTAAATTATATCTTAATGAAAAGGCATTTCCATAAAAATTTCTTTTGAAATGTTTAAAACTCTTAGAGAAGGAGAAAGAATAATAAAACAACTGTATTCCCTCCACTTGGAATAAACAATAACCAGTAGCATCTTACTTACTTTTAGTCAATTTTTGAAGCAAAAATCTTACCTCATAACATTTTATGTAGGAAAAATTGTATGTATGTGTATCCATACAAAGGAAGAGAATGGCCAAAGATATAGACTAACATAGGTTTAATCATTACTTAAATTAAGAAATAATCAAGCCCAGAGTGTCTGATTACCCCAGGGACTTGGGGCTCTAGTTTTTTTGTAGGTTTGCTGAAATAAAGTCAGAACAGTGTACCTAAAGAATATTTTAGTATACTGTGAAAGGTCTAAGAGGTGAAAGTGTCCTTTTGGTTTCAATAGAAAAGCAAAAACACCAGTTCTTTTCATTTATCAGTCAACCATAAGAGAGTACTTTATTTATCCTGTTGTTTTGACTTGATTAAAATCCACACAGAAAAGCCACTTCAAAGGTGCCATTCATTCAAAGTGTAATAGCCTATTCACAAAAACTGTTCAAGAGTCTCCTTGAGAAAACAACAAATAAAACACCATAGGTAAATATTGCCAGAACATGCAATATCAAATGCAAAAAAAACAGTGGTAGAATTATAATCTAGGTTCATAGCCAAGATCTAGCTTTTGAAATGATCTTCTTTGTTCCCAGCTGCTGCCCTGCGGTGCTCTCTGGGCTCAGGATAGAAGTCAAGAGACTTGATCTGAACAGAAATTAGAGACAGACACAAGAGGAGCTTAGGACACTGCCCTGGACTTTCATGATGTCAGATCTTTCTAGGTGTCTTTATCCAGATACTCATTTTTAAGACCTTTGGTCTTTCTTTGGTAAACACAAGAAAGGAGAAGTGAAGGACAGGAATCTAAGACTGGGCAGCAAATCAAAACAGCACAAACACAGGAAGAAGTGGAACGAATCCATGTGGCCCCATGAGAAGGAGAGGTCGTTTCCAGGGCTGGATCGTGGAGCATCAGCCACACATGGCAGAAAAGGAACCTAAGGGTCCTGGGAGTTAGTGGAGCTAGTTCACCTGTAACCACCTCTGCTTCTCTCTCTCTCTCTCTCTCTGGCTCTTTCCTTTCATATCTCCCTGCTCTCTCCCACATTTCATTATCTTTCTGATGTCTTTTGAAGTCTTTCGCAAAACAGGTTAGTTGTCCTTGAAGCACTGCACTGAAGAAGGCCCTGACATTTGTGCTGCAATCTTTCTGGGAATCTAGTAGTTAGTTCCCCACCTTTCTTCACATGTCTTCCTTTGGATCCCCCTTTTCTCAGACAGAGAACAGATTCTAGATCACAGAGTCATGATCCTTTTCCCTACAATCTCTTTAATAGAAAAAAAAAATAAGATGAAAAAAATCCCCTTTTTCATTTTGAACATTTCCCCACATCACATCTTCCAGTTGGGACTAAGACTTTACAGCCTAAGGAAATACAATTATTTTCTTAATACATTTTGTGATCCTGCATGGGAAAAAATACCATCATTGTTGAGTGCTGTGTCTTTCTGTCTTTTTACTGAGAAAAAAAAATGAGTAGAAGAAAAAAGAAGATGTCATAAAGATTTACACACAAAAAAAAAAGTAGGGGAAAAGTCACTTAGTAACACACACAAAAAAATTTTGATGAATTAGTCTCTGTCCAACTGAAAACAATAACTACTAATGGATCAACTAAAATATCCCTACATTCCAGGTAGACATGTATATTCTTAATGCAGTACAGACAGCAACATAAAGGATGTTTAGGGTTCATGGTCTCCACTCTCCAAGAACTTATATTTTATGAGATCACTAAAAGTTAAAGAATTATTCAGTAAAATTGTGGTAATTGTATGCTTCTATGTGTGCTTTCATACAAAGATATCTGAGATGTTCAGTTAAATATGAACAGCATTTATCTCTACATGGTGGTATTTTATGATTTTCAAAAACTTTACTCCTTTTCTTTTACACATTTTAATGCTTTAGAGTATGCATTGTTTTATAATCAAGAAAAATAAATTATGTCAAATTGAAGAGACTATCTTGAAATATTTCAAACATTATTTCTCAGAGTTAGAAGTTATGTTAGGAAAAAAATGCATATATTTTAATGCAAATCAAGTTTTAAATTAAGTAACATGGATATTAATTTTTTATTACTCTATAATACTTAGCTTTTCAAATAGTGAATGTTTGTGAAATTCCTGACATTCAATTCAGTTTCCTTTGTGCAGGCTGAGTTGCTATGGTGACATCAGTTTTTACTTGCATCTGAAACTTCTATATTATAGGTTTATAACTTTGTATTATCTCATTCCCATTGAACTTTTTAAAAAGTGGTTTTGATTACCTGCTATGAGGCCCAAAGGAGTCTTGTATCACTTTCTCAAAAGACAGACCACCAATCGAAAACAGTGAAAGTAAATTCTCACTGCTCTCAGGAGTGGAATCCAGACAGCTCTCAGCCTCCATCTTCTCCCACCTACCATCTGGCCCTCCCTGCAGCTCTTGGAGCAGCAAGAGAGCAGAGAGGAGGGAGCACCACCCCCAGCCCATGAATGCTGCAACCCCTAGACACAGGATCCTGAAAAAAGCCCCCAAGCGATGAATTTTCCTTCCATTTTCAAGGCCTCACTGACCTGACATGAACTTTAAGAAATCCTCTAAGTCCCTCTCAAGTCTAAAATCTGTGAATCTACACGTAATTAAAATGAAAAAGATGAGCTTTCACATTGAGTGTTTTATCCCTTCTTATCAGGATTAAGGATGCAATTTAGATCAACTTTCTGATGGCAGATGTAGGAATAAATTGCCCTTGTTCAATTCTGCCCCTTGCCCTGCTTCTATTTTAAATTTTCTTAAGCTTGGATGTCCATCCTCGAAAATATCTTTCAACTAAGATAGTTGTATCCCATTCTCTCTGGTGAGAAAGGCCCCCTGCTCTGGGATTTGATTCATCAGTTATTCTGTCTCTAATTCTCTCTTTTCTGGTTTACAGATTCTTTTTTTCCCACCCCCTGCCCCCACAAAATAATTCTAACGACATCTTCCACTTCAGCCACACTCCCATTTTTCTCTTCCCTCCACTCACATTTCACCTTCTATTCCTAGTTCTCCACAGGGTAGTTCTTTCTGTGTCCTTATGGCCAGCAGTGGCCTTCCAAAGACTAAACCGACACTCTTCTTACTGGACCTGCCATGCAATTTTATTTTGTTCATTATTTCTTTCTTTTCTAAAATTAATTTCCATCAGGATCATGGACATTTAAATTATCCTGACTTTCCCTCATTCTTCTGAACCCTTCAAATATTGGTATTTAAAGCCCTTTCTTCATTTTCCAATGCACTTCAGACAAGTGACATTGCCAACCACTTGGACGGAGGTATATAGATACCTCCATCTCTCTTGTGAGCTCTATATCTACATTTTTAATTTCCTAGCAGTTATTAGCTCTTTCCTCAAGTATCACTGAGTCTATACATCACACCAAATAGGAAACAAAAATAATTAACTTATTATTTTCTTTTTATTCATCTTCTTCTGTTTCCAATCTTTTATTCAAAAATACAAAGCATCATTTTAATGCTCTGTTTTAAAAACAGTCACCGTCTCCGTACTGCCTGATTAATAAAATCAAAAGGACGAATCCTGATTTGCAGAGTTCCTTTCTCTCTAGCCTACCTCTCCAGCTTCATTTTCTTCCATTCTACTTTTTATGCCCTGAAACCTGCCACATTATCTTCATGAATATGGCTGGCTTTCACCACTGGCTTTCCTTGGGCTAGAACACTCTTTCCCTCTTTCCTCTTCTTCACCAGTTCAAATGCTTCTTCCTAAGTTAAATTTTCCAGGTTCCATGGCCTCTGCAATCTCTCTTCTATGTTTGAACTTTAACACAAAGCTTTTACCCTATTACAAATCTTGAGGGAACGAGGAAGAGCAGGGAGCTCTTGCCTGGGTCCATTGTAATCCCTGATACTTAGTGAAACACTTCAAATATATGGATGTAGTAATAAATGAATGAGCTATAAATATACAATGGATAAAAAATAGGTCACAGAAAAAGTTTGGAGTTCATGTTAATAAACAGGGCTTTCTTTTATATTTGCTTCCATCATTTCCTTGAAACACTCATAACAATTGAGCCATAATATGACTCCCTACTCTCTCCCCAGTCCATATGTTTTCAACTGGGCAAGCATGGCTTTGCTAACTAGGCCTATGCCTAATATTCCTTAGGTTTGACTCCACTTGAACATTCTTCAGGAAGCCTTTCCTCAACTTAGTTGAGCACATAACTAACTCAGATTATTAAATTAAAACAGACTTCCTTAATATTTTTTGCATTCCAGTGACAGTGGTGTGGGTAAATCATTGTACCCAACTTTTGTTCATTCCTTTTATGTTTCCTCAGTAGTTATAAAATAATGCATATAAAATTTACTGGAATGAGACAGATACAGGAGGCATTTATGAAAATGGTGAACAAGTTCTACATTGATGCATCCCTAGTAAAAAGGTTGGAATATGTTTTTTAGATCTTTGCTCTCTCTTATAATCAATAGGAATTGAGGAAACGTCTGCTTGACACCCAATAATTTTAGGTCGTGATACTCAGTCCCCGAAATTCAGAGGAAGACTAGTACCTATAAGCTGCTGAAAGTCTTAAAGTTCTTAATTTTTGAATTATTAGGCCAGTAGTGAGATACCAGCCATTTATTTCTTTTAATTGTCTAACTCATAATAATTTCAGTGGTATATGGCTTTTTTTTTAAGAGCAACTAACTATTCATTATCATGTTGCGGAAACTAATTACTTTAATGCTCACAACTTATTAAGTACCTGCTTATTAACAAATACACTTTAGAAAATTCATTATAAAATGAGTGTTACCAGAGGAAAAAAATAGGCAGTTGAAACCTCCTTAAAAAACAGGCAGTTGAAATCTGATTCAGTTCCACATGAAGGAAATTTTACACCTTTAAGACAGCATAAAAACGAATGATTACAATATGTTAGAATCATTCTTGATAGTTTACCTATGTTTCAAAGCATAGGTCCAGAACAGATATAGATTTCATTTTGCTCAATTCAACTAACTTTCTTTCTTTCTCTCCCTTCCTCCCTCTCTCCTTCTCTCCCTCCCCTTTCTTTCTTTCTGGTGCTAGGGATTGAACCCAGGGGTACTTTTCCATTGAGCTACGTTACCAGTCATTTTTAATTTTTTTTTTTTGAGACAGGGTCTCACTAAGTTATTTAGGGCCTCTCTTAAGTTGCTGAAGCTGGCCTTGACCTTACAATCCTCCTACCTCAGACTCCCAAGGCTCTGGAATTGTAGGCATGCACCATCATGCCCAATTTAACTATGTTCTTCAGGATAGATTATGTATGAGATGTTTCTGAGTAGCTATGCTGTGTGCCCATCATCCTTTCATCATCCTGTTTTCTTTCTGTCCAAAAGAGAACATCCGAGGCTGAAGTCTTTGAATCAGCCTTTAATGTCCATTATGATGGTACCACTGAATTAGTGATGCATCCAACTTAGAGCCCTAGCAGCTTGGGGAAAGCATGGTAATATGTACATTTCTTTGTCAGAAAAGTAACTTACATAGCCTAAATATTTTGTGTTAAGAGATTGAACAATAGGTGAGGGTAAATTGTAAGACTAGTACTAATGGCTATGCCCTAGGAATGCTAATTTAGGAAATGCTAAATACTCAGCACCAAATATTCAGCTTTGCATAAGGAGAAAGCAGATTTAAAGGAAAGAAAATGTGGACTTGAAGAGAATGAAAGATATGCTAGAGATCATTCTGAGGGACCTATGGAAAGATGATTTTAAAAATTCTCATTTTGAATGATGGAGGTAAGGTATTATATGTTTAAGTGCCACATGATATTTAGATCTTTTGGTCCCAGTTAATGGGATCACCTCCCTCACTCTCCTCCTCCTCTTCCTCCTCCTCTTCTTTCTCCTCCTCTTCCCCTTCTCCTTCTCCTTCTCCTTTTTCTTCTTCTTCTTTTCGATTAGGTTTTTAAATTTGTTTCTTTGTGGTGCTGGGAATTGAACCCCAGGACATGATGCATAGTGGACAAGCACTCTACCACTGAGCTACATCCCTAAACATCTTTCTATTACCTTCTGAATCACTACCCACTCAGCAGCAAAAAGACCCAGTAAAATGGCTCTGCTTCAAGGAGAATAAAAGCTGCCTCTTACCCAAATAATTTGAGACTTTCTGGTGAAATGGTAGATTTTACCCATTAATCATGTATTTCTGTTGAAAATTAGGTACTTACCTAACCTGTGCATGACAGAAAGCATCTGTCCCCTTGAACATCATTTTTCCTTTTCATAATATGGAGTAAATAGGAAGAATAATGCACAGAAGTGGTGGTTCAAAATATTTATTTCTTCTAAATGCAACCCTACTTTTCTTTCTAATGTTAGCTACTGTAAATATAGAATGGATCCTGTGTACTTGCTTTTATTATCCCTACTGAAAAGTCTCTGAGAAATAAATAATTTAGGTAGTTGAATTCTTACAGGCAATTTGATTACTGTTGCTTTGGAAGCTAGTTCTTCCCTGTTATGGCTATGGGTTTGACTGATATTGAAACATCATTTTTCAAATATCAAAAATAATTCTGATTTTCTTAGGACTTTGATTGGAAAAGGCCATTCCAATTTCAAAGGAAGGGAGCTGATCAACAGTTAACATTTAACCTACACTTTCTATTCCAGGAATTGGGGAAATGATATAGAGCTAGGTTTTTGTGTTTAAGTAAGGAAATTTGGGGTTAAATCCTGAGTTCCTTTATTGCATTATGGATCTGATTCTTTTCTCATAAGTAAAGCAGAGTTGTTGTGATTCACTGAAGAATTCATTTGGAAAATTTTAATTAAATATTCACATGTGTAACTGCTATTACTAGAAAGCAGCATTTTGTTTAAAATATTCAATAAGGCTTCAAATACCACTCATTTGCCCCACTTTAATTATACAATTAAAAAAAACTAATGTAATTTAAGAAAACATCACAAGTTAATAAATATTTATCTATTCATTCAGGATATGCCCTCTTAGTTTTATGCTCTTAATTGTAGAAAACAAAAACAATAGAATCTTGGTGTTGGAACAAACTCTGAATGTCCTCTGAGAATAGAGGTATAAAGACTGCATCCTGATGAGAATGAAAATGAATGATGAGACTCTAGTGCAAGAAATATGCTCTGGGACTATCAGAAAGGCATGGAAGGGCCTGCCAAAATCAAATCATGAAATCGTTCCAGAAAGAAAAGATATGCATAAGAAAAATCTAAACTGTCCAGAAACTTTCTAAAGCTTGATTCTGCTAAAATCAGTGCATCTGGTAAATATTCACCTTGTCTTCCAGATAATTTCATTTTTCAGATTTTAGAGAAAGCAATAACAGGTAGTTACAAGTCTAAAGTTGGTATGAAGCCTGCAGAAGGTCAATGAAAAGAAATTGACAGGGACCTTGGGGGCATTGCCACTGTATAATTCCTAAGGAAGAACGTTATTGGTCATAAGCAACAAGGTCACCAGTCTGAAAAGGTAAATAGTGAAATACTTTTATAAGAAGCCAGATTGGCCCCCTTGTCACTCATGGTAGAATTAGGAGAGTAGGACTGCCATTACAAAATAATTCCCTGAGAGACAAAGGAGAGGGATGTTTCTAAGTGATCATTGTGCCTAGTAGAATTCTGTGCTGAACCCAACCTTTAGTATTAATTATAAAGGGCAGGGAGGTCAGAACCATAAATACAATGCGGATATAGCAGAAACACTTCAGAGTAAGGTAAGGATTGGAAGAAGCACTAAGATATGAAGAGAATTTCCTACTATTCAGATAGAGACACTGAAGGGCTGGGGAGATAATTCAGTTGGTAGAGTGCTTGCCTCCCAAGCACATGGCCCTGGGTTCAATCCCCAGCACCGCGAAAAAAAAAAAAAAAAAAAAAAAAAGCGACACTGAAAAAAAAAAAAACAGACTTTATGATCAAACCAGGAATACTGGTTTTATTCATTAACACCATCTAGGGATCTTGTTACCTAATTTTTACCTCAGTTTCCTCATCAATGAAATGATTACCTCACCCAAATATTTCCTCTGAGTATTATAGTTGATAAATATTAAGCAAATGACTGATACATAATCAGTTCTGTTTTGAAAGCATCAGTTGCCATCACAGCATGACCCAATTCCTGGGACTTACTGCAAAATAATGGGAGTAGCATTAACTTCTAGTATTTATCATCTATAATATTACCTATCACTTGACATTTGTTTCATTTGTATACCTGCATACATCAAAGATTATGATATGCATATTGACTAGGACTGAGCAAGGAAGAACTTTTTTTTTCCTTTTAGGTTGATATCAAATCAATAATTCACATGTTTTAGGTATGATTTAACAAACTGGAAACTAATCAGTCCATTATCATTCAATTCATATTTCATCAGCCTATCCAATGAATATCTGTGCAATAGAATTAACTGTTAAATTCTAACATTTTATATGTAACTAAGAGAAGGTGTTCAACAAAGGTTTGGTGATTAAATAGATCAATCAATAAGGAACTGAAGAAAACTTAGAAAAATAAAAAGAAATGATTTTAGGTGGAGAGAATTTTTTTGTCCTTTATTTATTTATATTATTGTTATATTACTTCTATATTTATACAAGGAACACTTTTAAATAACTAAAAGAAAGATACAATTAGAACAAATGTTTCCCTGGTATCCCATTATGATAACCTATGAAAACAGGAAGCAAATCTAATCTGTTGTAACTTGTATTTATGGCTTCTGATTTCTGCCACATTCTCTCTGAAGTATTCACAAGTTATCTGTTTAGTTATCTATTATAATTGTTGCTCAAATTTGATGCTAAGCAGGTTGGTACAAATTCATAGCATTTACCTTTTTTCTTTGTTGAGAAAATATTTGCCTATAAAGTAATATATCTTACTGAAGAAATGACATGTCTAATAAATAAGCACTTTATGAGGATAAAATGTGAGGTTTATAATGTATTCTGTGGTTGGTCTTATGAAAGAGGCAAGACTGATCCTGAATTAGTTTGTGAATTATTCATTCAGTATCAAGTAGAAATACTTCCTCTTGCCTGGTACTAAATTTAAACTGCAAGTAAGAATTTTGAGACTAAATATGTTTCCTCATCTCTTATGTTGTGGGTTTTGATTCCAAGGAACTTTAACTCATAGATGAAGTCAATGCATTCTGTTGTTCGTTCAATAAACATTTACTGCATACATTTTTTTCTACCAAGTGTTATGGGGGAATTAAAATTAAATAATATTTAATTATTTAATAAATGTATGGTATAAGAGAATAATTATATGTTCAAAGTCCTGAAAACCTGAACTAAAATAATAAGTTTAAGAGAAATATTGGTGGTAGGCCAGAATTTAGTGAAGAAAGTAGCATTTCACAGGTCATTGAAAAAGTGATAAAGGTAAAAAGAAGATGAAACAAATGAAAGTGGAGAAGGGATGCTTAGTTCAAGAAGAAAAACCTTCATAAGCAATGTTGGATAGGAACACAAGTGTCAGGCAATTAGAGAAATCACAAATATTTCTGCTAAGTCTGATGCTTTACAAAGACTATAGGGAAGACACACCTGAAGATGAAGATTTGGATAATTAACATTTTCATCTCCTTATCGCTACTTTTGCTTTGGAGATTTTAGGCTTCTCTCTTCTAGTTATCCATAAAATTTATTTAAAATAGATTATTATAAACTATATTCACCCCAGTGTGCTGTGGAACATTAGAACTTATTAATTCTGTAGTTTATTATGTGTTATTAACCAACCTCCTTCCATACCTAGTATTAAGGACATGAAAATGCAAACTATGATTATTTCACCATTCTACACTGTATACATCACCCTGCATCCCGAAACATGTACAATTAAAACAATAATAAGAAAAAAAGTACAAATTACTGAGAGCAGTAAATTCCAGTTTAAGAAGTTTGGATTTATTCTAAAGGAAACAGTGAAATCATTAAAGTGTTTTCATGGAGATGTGACATCATAGCTATATTTCAGGGAAATTATTTCAGCAGTAAACTCAACCAATGCATTTAAGAGAAAGAGGTTGAGAAGGGTATCTATTAAAAAGAATCCAAGTGAGTAATAATGAGAGATTAATCTAGGGTGGTGGCATAATATTACTTATTTTACTAATAAATATATCTATATATTTAATATAATACTTTGTATTATAGAAAAATCAAATAAAAGAAAATATTTTTTCATTACCTCCTTACTGAAAATCCAGGAAAGACCCCAGCACTAGAAAACTAACAGCTTTGGCAAGATGTTATATTAAAGATAAAATTTTAAAATAACTTCTATCATTAACAAATTCATAACACTCAGTTCATGAGTATAAAGTGTAAAATGAGACCCCAAAATCAAATAGTATTTCATAAGCAAATAGATATAAATTAGAAAATAATTTAAGGAAAGCAGACTTCTGCCAAAATGTAAAAGGGAAATTTTTGTTAGGCACAGTTGCCTCAGTATCCTCCTGTCCCTTTTTCCTTAGTAATAAAACCCCAACATTTATCCCAGGCATGTGGCCACTCAAAATAAAGGTTATATTTACCAGCTTCCTTTGTAAATAGATGAGGGGTCATGCTGTTACATTTGGGCAAATGGGATTTAGCAAAACTATCCTGAGTTCTAGGAAATTTCCTTAAATGGAAAAGAAGTGCTCTGTGACTATTTCTTTGCTCAGTATTACCTGGACTGTGGTCCTCATGAGTGGAACTTTAGCAGTTACCTTGGTCCAAAGGATGAAAACCAGATACTGAGGATGGCAAAGCAAAACTCTCAAGTGTTGGATTGCTGGTGTCCATACAGTTACAATACTAATCATGATGATGATCTATTTTGTTTAAATCACTACTGATTGGTTTTCCCATCATTTGTAAACAAACCAAAACTTCAGAATTTAATATTGTTCTAGCACCTTATATTAAAATACCATATTTCACTGAAGTAACTCAGAATGTGGGGTATGGTTATGCAGTAGGATTTACTGTACAGCTGTGACAGGGAGGTAACAATGGGTAAGAACTATGGACCAGAAAGAAGAAACAAAGAAAGAAAAGGAATTCACTTTGTATTGATGTGTAAATCCAAGATCAGTTTCTAGACAATCTCTTTAGTATCAGGGATATATTGTTCTTGCTAATAAGTTGGTGTAGGTAACAAATTATGATGCTATTTCTACAAATCAATATACATAACCAATTCAAGACAAGTTGGTACCCCTGTTCTATAAGGTGGCACTGCTGCCTGAAAGCAGTTATGCCTTGGAAGAGGCTTATTTTCATAAGTCCTGGTAAATTGGCTTTGGATTGCAGAAAAGTCCTCTCCCCGATATAACTATCATTCAGGAGTGTTGGGTGAAGAAGAAATAGAAAGCATTTAATGAAGAATTAGATTTTAAAAATATATTAAACTTTTAAAAACAATTTAAACATGTATTCATGGGATTTTTTCATATAATGTAAAAATACCTAGACAAGAGAACTAAATAAATAATTCTTAAGTCGAGGAGCATATCTGGAATGGCCTTACCCAAAGCACAGCAGGTTGAAGGGATGCAGGCTGATCAACAGCTAGTAATTAGGGGTTCTTTGGCCAGGAGATGAAGTAGACCCATTGGCATAGGACAGCAACGGGAACTTTTTCTTCTCAGAGGCAAGAAGAGTATCTAAGAGGTCCAAAGTATGAAGCAGTCTGTCTTCAGCAAAGTCATAGAACATAGAGCCAGGAACAGAGAGAAGTTCAGGCAGGAGTTCTGCATCAAGAAGGTTGTGAGTGAGTAAAGAGGGTGTCTACCAGAGCACTCTGCACAGCCTGAGAAAGGCTAGAATCCAACTGTGAGAAGGGCTGGCTGGCAGGTGGATTGGCAATGTATGATGAGTCTCCAGCCAAGGGGACTGGAACTCAGGTCCTGAGAAGGCCCTTTGTCAGGGCCAAATCAAAAGCTGACCTAAGAGCTGAAAGACAAGATGAGCACTTGTTGTCGAGGAAGGATATAAAAGGTTGGCCATTAAAACAAAGTAAATGTTACAGTGTGAGAGGAGCCAGTAACCAGTTAAGTTGATCCTGAGCTACTAAACTATATAGGAATGCAGGGGTTCTTTTATTCTTGGAGCTAGAATGAGATTGAACCCACAAACAGGAGCAAACTGGTCTCATACTCATAACATGAATGACTTTGGAGAGAGACAGGCAGTTAAATACGTTATACTGAATGAGAAGTTCTCAGGGTGCAACCAAGAAATGACTGTACATTTAAACCCAATCTGTGAGGCCAGTTCTTTTCTAGTTTTAGATGTACTTCAAAGCAGATTCTGCTGACTTTCCTAGTCACTCTCAGTGTACCCTCTGGTCATTTTAGTCTCCTACATAAAAGTTCTATAAATATCCAGTCCTCACATAATTGTGAAAACTTCCAACTACATCTTTACTTCCCTATCTTGAAACTGCCCAAGGGAGGGTTAGCTTCCTCTCCTTTGCTGTGCCTTCATGCCTCTTTCTCTTTTCCCCTAGCTTGCTAACCCATTGTTTCCATCCTAGGTGGTGATGGCAGGTTTTGGAGAGAAGATGAATTAGCAGAAAATATTTGTCAGACACTGTCAAAGAGAACTGGACTTGTTCTCTGGACTTGACAGGTGTTTAAAGCTGTATTTTCTGTGGGGGTGTTTTTGAAAGTCCATTGCTGGGGATCATTTATCCAAAGGTCCTGCACTAGAGAGCAGTATAAATCCTCAGTCCCTGGACATCCATTGTACACCTCCAGCTTCTCTCTTCTGCAGTCAAATCATGTCTTCAGACAATCTTCTTGGAGAGGATCAAAGCGACTTCACCTGCTCCTCTGTCTCTAACTCCTTCTCTCATCTGGTTGTTAGGAAACACTCATTCTTTGCCCCCAGCAAATTCTGAAAGGAAAGGCCATCCGCATGTTTCAGCTTCTCTTCATTCCATCACTGGGACAGCCAGTCAGTCATTCAATCACTGCCAGACTGCTACCTTTGATTTGTCTGGCCTATGACTCCATCCATATTCCAAGGAGTAAATGGCATGTCAAGCTCCCAGAGTAGTTCTTTTGATGTCTATTTTCCTGGGAATAATAAGGAAATTCAATGTAAGGGACACACGGGTCTCTAATTGCTTTCCCCAAACTCTTCAAATCTCCATTTCTATCTAACCTGAAAGGAGCAGACTTGGATGTCTGATGAATAAATGGCAAGCCCCTAGTGGACGGCAAGCCAAAAAGACATAAGTGTCACAAGAGCGCTGCACCAAGGAGATAAGACACCATCTGGACCAGAATTGGAAACAAACCAAGAAGAAGGGTATATAAACTCACCCCTCAGACAGCTCCTCAGCTCAGCCCAGATCTCCTGACGAATCCACATCAGCCAGGTTCATGAGCCCCGACAATCATCTGTCAAGACTGCCGAGACTCTGCTGCTCTGACGGCTTCACGACCAGCGGAGCCTGTCTGTCGTGGATTCCCGGACCATGGGCCCAAGGAAGTTCCGAGACCAGCCATCATTTTCTCTCCAACTAAGATATGTCGCATTTGAGGCTGTCGGAACCGACAAGACAGAGAGGACTTTGGACTATTTAATTGAGGTGTGTTTATTTGCCATACGATTGATTTGATTGAAGTGTGATATTAGGAATATTAAGGTTAAGATACGGATTGTGTTATCCCAAGTGTATCAAATAAAGCCAACTTGTTTGGATCCAAATTCTAGTCACTCGCCTCTCTGCTGCTCACAACAGTTGGCGTAGTTGGCAGGATCCAGCTATAATTCAGCTACGATTCAAATTGGTAATAGGTCCAAACTCAACCGATAACCTACTAAGAATAAGCCTCAAGTACTCTGGTCCACCATCTGCGGGTGAAACTCCGAAAGCCACAACTGGAGTAATCTGGTTTAAGAGCAGTCAGGTAGCAAACTCACGTTGGAAACTCCGAAAGCCACGACCGGGGAAACCTGGTCTACGAGCGGTCAGGCTAAGGCGTGACTAGGTCGACCGAAGCAGTGGTAGCGGAAACCGAGGGGGCTCTGCATCGGTAGCGGAAGCTAGAGGCTACTACAGTGGTAGCAGATCCCCAGATGATGAATGGACTGTAAGGTGAACGAGGACTTAAGTCAAGGGACGGATGTCGGTGCGAACCTGGACTCTAAATTACATGATTGATTGGTATGATAGAGAACTGAACAAATTGGCTTACAATATTGATAATTATTCCCACATAAGGTGGAACTCGCAAATTGTAAAATTAAGAGTGCTCTATAGGACGGCAAAATGGCTTGTGAAGGAAAAACAGGAATGAACAAACTTTGTAAGTTGTTTAAAAATATGAAATTAGGCAAGGATGCTAGGGAATTAAAGCCTCAATCTCCATGGAGACAGTGTGAAAAACTGTACAAGGAAAGATGCCTAAATATAAAAAAGGAACCTCCATTGAAATTCCACTAAGCGATCCCGAAGTGGTCGCTCCCATATTGGCTAGGGCCGAAAAACGGGAAGTTCCAGGAATATTATGCAAAATTATAGATGAAGTAGATAATGACAGGCTTAGAGGTAAAAAACTAGTCAGAGAAGTCTTACAGAAATCAAATAACCCTTTCCTTAAGGATATATATGATGCGAACCCCGCATCCACTATAAAAATGGCCGTAACACCCCCGACCCATATTGGGAACTCCAGGAAGAGAGGAACACACAGTTGAGACTCGCGACCTCACCCATGCTGAGTTGCAACAGTTTAGAATAGACTTTGCACAGAGAGAAATGACAGATGGGGAGTTCCTGGTGAAGCTGTGGCACAAGGGAGGAACTGTAGTCCGACTAAGTGCCAAAGAAATGACCAACTTGGTAACTATAGCAGAGCACCCACGAGTACAGGAAGCCCTGATCGGACTCTTAGAAGCTAGCCCGAATGTTGTAATGTCTTTATTCAACTTGGTAGCCCAAGCGTGGGTAATAGCTTTCCCCAATTTAGATCTAGGGGACTTTGAAGATAAATGTAGATGGAGAACACCAAAAGAAGGCATTAAAGCTGTCAGAAGACTAACAGTAATATGCAAAATATATGATCCAGACCCAAATATGACACCCTTAAGGATCCAGCTAACACCTGCTATACGGCGAGTGCTGATGAGAGGCGCAACCGACAGTATGCAGTATCAACTGGCTGCAGCCCTAGCAGGCATGCACCATCTAACAGAAGTAGTAGAGCACCTCAAACAGACTAGAGATATCAAAGAAAAACCCCAGATGACATTTTCTACAACTAAAACCACCACTCGACACCATGACCCAGATTCTCATTCCCTATCAGGAGAGAATCCAGACCTGTGCCAATTCCCTATGGACGATATAATAATATCTTGCCAAAAAATGCTTATGGCCAAGTGATGAGGGGACCGAATGGAAGGCCCTTGATAAACAGATCACCCAGTCAAACTTGTCAGAATGTCAGAAACCCATACCAGAGAAGGTCTGTTATGAGACCAGACAGGGGAAACAGACAGAATCCTTCAGGACAGGACAGAAGGAACTATCGGAGAACAACAAATACAAACCCATTTCCAACCCAACCACAAAAATCTATCGGGCGTGTACAACCATTCCGCAGGAAATAGATAATAGACCCTTTGTAAATCTCTGTTGTATTATCGGAAAACAAGAATTACACTTACATTTCCTAATAGATACTGGGAGTGAAGTAACTATTGTACAACCCTCCCTGTTATGGTATAAACGTAAAGGGAGCCCCTGTGCAATAATGGGGGTAACAGGCAATACCCTAAGGGCTGTAATGGTAGATATAATATTTTTGATGTACAACAGAGATCAAGTAAAAGGTAAAACAGTGATTGCTGAAACACTGACATGTGTCCTAGGGATAGACAATATGTTAAACATTTTTGGAGAAATGATACCCTTGAGATCCTGCAGGAAATTTCCTAAGATAGAACATTGCACCAATGTAACCCTGGCAGCTGTAAATATTGAACCAGTAGTATTACCTACAATCCCACCATGTTTTACTAAACAGTATCTCTTAAAAGGAGGTCATGAGGACATTACAAAAACCTTACATGAACTCTTACAGAAAGATATAATTGAGTAAACACAATCATTTAATTACAATAGCCCCATTTGGCCAGTAAAGAAACCCAATGGAACTTGGAGATTCACTGTTGATTACAGAAATATCAACCAATTGACTCCTGCTATGCCCGGCTCATTACCTGATATTGAAGGCATATTTGCGGATATAAAAAACTTTTCACCAAAATGGTTTGTGACCATAGATTTATCAGATATGTTTTTTGGAATACCTTTGGCACCTGAATCCAGAGAAATAACCACATTTACATGGAATGCCCAGCAATACAGATTTAAGAGATTGCCTCAGGGATATAAAAATAGTCCCATCATTGCCCACGCAACCATAAAACAAACCTTACCATGGGATGATATATTAATTGTAGGACACAATGAAAAGGATTTGAATAGGGTTAAAGAAACAATAATTAGGACATTGACAGAAGCAGGATGGACAATTAATCCAGATAAAGTACAGGGTCCATCCCAATCAGTCAAATTCCTTGGCGTCCATTGGACTGCCTTAGGACCCAAGGTACCAGAAAATGTAATTAATAAGATTAGCAACCTAAAACACCCTACTAACAAAACTGAAGTTCAACATTTAATAGGATTGTTTGGATATTGGAGATTGCATTTACCCTTTTTACAAATTATATTGAAACCCATATACAAAATCACTAGGAAAGCAGCAGATTTTGAATGGTCAGAACCCCAACAGATTGCATTTGCTCAAGCTAAAGAATATTTACAATTATACTCCCAACTTTATATCCCACAACCTGGTGATGATATTATCATAGATATATTATTTGTAGATGGACATGGTACATGGGAAATATATATAAAAAACCCTGGCAATGTGAGACCCTTTGGCTTCTATTGCAAACGCTTTCCTTATGCACCCAACAGATACTCTCTATTTGAAAAGCTAGCATGAACCTTATGTACTGCCATACAAACATTAGGACTTTCACTAAAAAATCACAAAATAATAATACATACACTGATACCACTGCTGGAATGGATAAAGATGAATGAGAAAGACTTAGCATCAGTACCCATGGAACCCAAAGTACTGCAGTGGAAATGCAATGTTCCTACAACAAACATTGCAGGACACTATCCTTAGTTCCTCCAAAACTGTAGGACACCTGACAGAAGAAATATATGCACTACCCCTTGTACCATCCCCGGTACCAATTAAAGAAGAAATCACATCACCTATAGGACAATGGGGAGCAAATGCTGAGCATCATAACGCATGGTTTACGGACAGCTCATCTATGGAACTTAATAACCAAGTACACTGGAAAGCCATAGCATAAAACCCCCATACTAAAACTATCCTTTTGGACCAGGGGGTGGACAAGTCAGCACAAATAGTGGAACTGATAGCCACAAACTTAGCAATTCAACATTCCATTTCCAACAAATTAACAACTATCCATATCTTCTCAGACTCATGGTGTGTTTGCAATGGTATAGCCATGTGGTCCACCAATTGGCGTAAAACTGATTTTTGTATTAATGGTAAACCAGTGTGGGGACAAGAAATTTGGAAAATGATAGCTAATAGCAATCTAAAAATATATGTTGAACATGTTGACGCTCATACAGGTAAGACGGACTATAAATACAAACAGAATGATATAGTTGATCAGTTGGCCAGAACATATACCATTGGACTTACCAATAAAGCCCCATGGAAGGCTACTGCATTGGGGCTCACTAAAATTAAACTTTCCAGGAAACCAGAATGGAAAATTAATAATCAACCCTATGCTAAAATATCTGTTCACGAACTCCAGAACATACATAAAGCATTAGGACATTTAGGCACTCATGGCCTATTTCAGTGGTGTGCTAAAAGAAACTTAGGCGCCACATGGCACTCCATTAAAGAGGCAATCAGAACTTGCCCAGATTGCCCTGGATTACAATTAAGATTCCGGACTAAACCACCAGCAGTAAAAGCGTTCAACTTTCATGTCCAAATAGACTTCATTGGACCTCTACCCAACAAGAAATATGTCTGCACTATGGTAGATACCAATACAGGCCTAGATCTTCAACTAAACCAAACCAGATAGCCACTATATTCACACTATGGTCATGGATATCGGCATATGGTACACCAAGAATAATAAGTTCAGATCAAGGATCACACTTTGCTGGAAGCTCTGTACAAAAGCTTGCTAAAGACATGGATATACAGTGGGATTTTCACCTATCTTACAACCCTACAGCAGCAGGTTACGTGGAACGTTTCAATGGATTATTAAAAAAACAAACTTACTAATCTTAAAGACACACCATTATACAAAGCAATCCTTATATCTGTTCATGAGTTGAATAACAGACAACGCCTGCATAGACACTCACCGTTTGATGAAGCATTCCCTCCTAGGTGCCCAGAAATACCTGAAGTTGAAGAGTCTCCAAGAATTTTACCAGATAAGTGCATCCGATGATCAAGAGATAATAAAACAATCTCACTGGCTGATATCCTCGCCAACAGACCAGGTAATAACATATGGACTACCAACGTGAAAGGAGAACTACAACTCACTAAACTTAAAGATTGCACCCCTCAATAATGCCAAGCTTTTTTCAGCTTCAGAAATGCATATGAGCACTTATATATACCATCATACTTATAGCTCTGATGTATGCAGCATTTTTACTTATAATGCATTACACATGGTGCCACACAGTCAGAAATTGCCACAATGACACAAAACATGTGTGCAGCAAATTTACAAACTATACCATATGCCTCCTAGAAAGTATTTTTTATTAGTATACTTACTTCTGCCTTTTCTCAGCCATGTTAATGCTGATTCTCCTTCTACAACTACTACAACACCTCCAATATCATCTAACCCTACTACAAATATAATGCAACAAAAACCTAAAAATCCCTCATTTAATCACATATCATACCTCCATACATTTGTTAAACAGTACATTGTTCCCAGAGGACACATTCCACACTTCTGGAGAAGCAATCCATGGCTTTATAACCATACAGCATATACCCAAGCATTTTGTTAATAGATATCAATTTTGTGCACAGAAGCATGGCTTTATATACTCCATGAAATGTTTACCGTACCATCAAGCAAACGTCACTGGACAATACTCACCAGTATTCCATTCCATAAATGATGACCCTATTAACACCAATCTTCTGGAAAGTACCCATAATATGGAAATAGTACAAGAAAATTGGGGGTCTCGTCTGATACATGTCTTCCACTACAGAGTTTACACCTCAGTATTGGGTCCAGTCAATATCATATTCAGAAAATTATACAAATATGACAATGGTACTGGTACGGGAAGAGGGTGACAGACTTCACATGCCAAAAAGCTGTGAAGTTTGCTCTTCCAAATCAGATGTTCCAGTTATGGGAAAATGAAGGCCCACGAGGTTTCAACTATTATTATGATGATTATAATGATTATGATTTTGAAGCTGACGATGATGAGGAAGATGAGGAGGATACTAAACTTAGTTCCACATCATCTAGTTCTACTAGCTCAACTACTACCAGCCCCAACTCATCAACCATCAAATCATATAATTGGACGCATACTGGAACAAGGATTAACTTCTTAAAACCAGTCTTCAGATGGCCGCCTTCAATCAGTGAACCATTTGGCTCGCATTTTTGCCCAGAAAATATAGCTGTGTTATTTGACAAGTTAAATCTAAACTTTAATGCATCCAACATCATGGATGACTTAAAGGGAAAATCAGGCAATTTGGCCAAAGTAACTTGTATTGCAGATTTTCCTAACTTACCAATATTTGGAAGATTTGAATTGTTAAATGCCTATCGACCAGACCTAACAATCAAAAATGAATCCTTCTTACCAATCCCAGACTGGTGGAACATAATGACTTTGGGCACAAAAACATGGAAATATCCAATTGTACTTACTGGCCCTATTCAGCAACCATATCCAACACTCTTAAAAGAGGTGGTCACTTTCAATATAAACCCATTGACCTTCAACCATATGTTTGTCTAAGATTCGTTTTTGCAGATATCACCAATCATCATTTGAAAAATGCGACAGCAACCTTTGCAACCCAAGGATTAATATGCATACCACAAATCCAGCCCTTTAAATGTTCTGACACAGCAAGACATACAAGACGTAGATTAACAAATGAAGACTACTGCTGGAACATCACAACTGACGCATTTCCTAATTATTTCAATGTTACCTTCCACGCAGCCTTCTCCAACTTTTCAGATAAGGATGACATGCAAAAAGTCTTCATTGGAACTGTCAACTATACCATTATTAATGGCACAGACACCGACTTTGAAGACCTTACTTTTAGGGAAGAAGAGATGCTGGACACAAACAGAACTTCATATATCTCCTGGTGGTATTGGTCAACATTTGCCAATACATCAGAACATTTGAAAGGTAACTTCTCTTGGAATATAAACTATTTCGTTTTTCACAACAGATCCAATGACTCCAACCCTTCCAATATTAATCTTCATTTTTGGCCTTTGAATCTTACCAATGGATTAACACCCAAATTCCTGCTCTTAATCTTAAACAAAAGTGACTTACCACTCCAGATTGGATTTGCCAGCAGACCAAAACCTTATCCACAATTAGTCAGACACAATCTACAACCAGACTTCCTCTATGACTACACACCAATTTTTAATCTTTCTAACATTTATGCCTTAAACCTACAGAAGAAATTGCATAATATATCTTGCCCTACTCTGAAATGTATGAAACCAATTCCAGATCATATACGCTTGAAATTTATGCATCGAGAATTGCAAAACCCAGAATCGCTACTATTTGACATTCCACTGGACATTTATAATTCATCTCTCATTAACCATTAACCACACTTACAGAATTGATGGAACATGAAGACCACTTACACCTCCCGTCACTCTTCTTGGATATCAACCACCTAGATTAGAGGAAACGATATTAAGGACAGATATGGATTGTGATTTATTACACACCATAATACCTCATTATGCCATACAAGAAGCTGATAATAGGAACCTAAAATGGTGGATGACCGCAGGCATGGACTTCAGTGGATGGTCATATAAAACTCCGATTGGAAAACTCCCTTACTACTTTCACATGCTTGCACGAGGATTGAATAATCGATGGTATATCTATGATATGGTGTCACACTCTATCTTACATAATCAAACTGATTCTAAATACCATTTGAGGCCAACTCAGGATGCAGTATATACATACAAGATGACACACGAAGACTGCTATCAGAAACCAGATGGGTAAAACCTTGCCTGATACACCGTGGTGGCTTTAATGAAACACACTCATGGATCACCGCAAACTATAAAAGAGCTGTATTGAATCCCCCATGGCAAACTCCTGAGGTAACCCTCAGGTGCCACTGCATTTCAACCTATTTTATATAAACCAGTTAGATTGCTGGTTAAACCCATGATAACAACCATTTTCCTGAAACTGGATCTAGGACATATGACACAGCAAGATTCTCAATTGTGTGCTCATACTCCGGTACTGGCACTCAACTTGTATTACAACTTACATGGAGCAAGAAACCTCAGAAGACCATTGCAATTAGCAGCAGCAGGCACCTTCGTTGCTGGAGCAGCCATTGGAGCTGCAATTGCAGGTGCCATGGTTGCGGATATTCGAATACAGATTACTACATTGAACAACAATTGTTGGAACAACAAACTAGAGCATTAGCCTCTGTCTCCAAGGGACTATATTCAGCTTCTGCCTTAATACAAAAATTACATCTGGAACAGGAGATACTCAGGAAAGAATTAATGGCATATCATGACACAACAAGAGATGCTTTGAATGCACTCAATGAAGCTGTTAAAAACTTACGACAACTCAAGAATGCCAACATATACAGGCACTCTTCCAATAAGCAAACCAGGAAATTACCAACCTATTTCTGACAGGAAAAGGACTTGAAACACCATACTCTGTATCCATTTTATACCCTTCTAAGGAATCCTTTTGTGAAAATGGACACTGTGAAATACACCTATGGGACATATCTACTTCAACAGCCATAGTAGGGTACTTTACTCACAACACTCCACAATACATTGAAGGACAATGGATTATCCCTTATGATACCTTCATTTGCACAGAGATAAACAAGAAAAGTTGGTTTATACCTACTTCTGATTTATATCCTATAGGAAAGAATACCTACATCGCCTTTAATATCTTGAATTCCACACCATTATATTCCAGAATTTCTATGTATACAGGACCCTCAAAAATAGAGGACCTTGGGAATTACAGAATACTTACTTGCCACTATAAACCATGTGTCATCACAGTATGGCAAAATGTCACAAAAGCAGGCAGGTTCAACTACTCATTATCAGAAGGCTGCCACATTACGCAGAACACTATGAAAGTATTCCACCATAGTCTCCAGAAAGGAGTAGTAACTCAATTGACATACATATCTAATCACACGTTTGGAATTAACCATTATTTCAAAACACCTACCACAGAATCAGAAACATACAATACAGTACAAAAATCCATCGATAAACTAAATTGGATATTCCAACAAAATGAAAAACCCTTATAACAGATACACAAGGACATAGTGCATGAGTTAAAAACACTTCAACTCACAGTCAACAATGTGAAAAAGATGGTTCAAAAGAATATACTTGCCAGAGATCACATACAATGGAACATTCATAAGGACTGCTCTTTTCTCAACTTCTTTAGGAGAACCTTTACAGGAGACATGGCTTGTATCACACGATGGAATCTTGGCACTGGATCAAGGAAGCAATATACTTCCTTGCTTTCTTGATCATTGCACTGTTAACCTTCAAAATCGTACTCTTCCATTGCAGACGATTTGCAAGCAATGAATTCAGGAAGCAGGAAAAGGAGATCATCTTTCGTGCGCCGAGTTCCATCACATCGTATTATTAGGACCATCAACAAGAACCAGTTAAGACATCACAACCATTGCACTCTCTGCTATGAATTCCATGTTAGTAAATTTTTTGTGATAGCAGCCCAGAAATACTACTCACACAATTTCCCCCTGATTAGGAAACTGATTTCCATCACTTCACCCTGGGAGACTGATTGCCCACTATGTGATCAAGGATATTCACCATTATCAATCCAAGCACCATTACCAAAATATTATTATTAACCATATATGGAATCATTCTGCCAACATGATATCTGATGATGATATTATCATGTTGGGAAGACATAAAATTAACTTTACTATCCCTTTTTATTTAGGTCCATTTACTAGTATATATGTGGCTAAGAAAGCCTCTTCAGGTGCCTTGATTTGGTTTGAATATGCTGATAGATGCATGGGAGAACAATGGCCAAGAATGGATAAGTTTTATGATCTAAGACCAATATTATGGAAGTTACAATCACGTAACAATTTTCGATTACCTTGGGAAACAAATGAAAACACCACATTAAAAAATAGCCCATCATTGTTTGAATGTGCCACCAGAAACCTAATATGGCCTTATGTTACATATTTATGGAAGCTTATGTGTATCCATTTTACTATCCCTGGACTTACTGATATGCCTCTCAAGAGTGCTGCTTGCCGCCGACCAGCAGGACAAATGACCTGTACACTTCAGAGGTTCATGAAGCAGCTTTCGCTTTATTCAGATAACACCCTCAATATATAAGCAGTCTCGTGCATAAGCAATTGTAATCAGATACGTCCATCCAATCCTATTAAAGGTCAAGCGATCACGAACTCAAGCATACCTGTAAGATATATCTGTCCACGCGCTAAGCGGCTGAACTAATTATCATACAGCCAATGGTAAACGCTTCCTGTTTTTCTCAAGGCGCATTCAGCACGCCCTTTGGCTCTCTGCCAGTTGCCATCTTGGATGCATGTGGCGTAACCCTGGGCCCCAGGTCTCGCCCGCCACATCTTCCCCTTTCTGTTTATAAAAGAGACCGTGCCTGTCTTAGGTTGTCCAGGACGGAGCCACATCCTTACCCGTCATTGGACAATGAGGCTCTAGCCCTCATTTCCTGTTTTAGGTTGGTATGAACTCCCCATGAATCTTACCCGTCTTTGACTACCGGTCCAGCATATTTAACCAGACTTGGGGGGATGAGCCAGCATCAATTGCCACGAGAGCTTGGTGAATAATGGCTGTTTCTCTGCGCCGATGTATACGCATTTTGTATAAACACTATGTGCACTGAACAGAAACAACACACAATAGGTCTCCCAGGGACAAAAACCCAAATCATTCTTTTCCCCATTGAACAGCAGACTGGAGAAATGTGGCCAATTGTTGTAAAAATAGGAGGATATAGAATAGAAGAGTTGGTAAGGGGTACAGGATAGGGCCATGTCTTTACTATCCCCCATAGTTCATGTGAGTCTCCTCCACTAACTTGGTGAGAAATCGCCAACACCATCAGCGGGAGAAGCCTCCTCATCTTCTTCCTGTTTTGGGGACTCTGTTGAGGCCTTGATCAATCTCTCTGGCACCCAAATTGGCGATTGTGCATCCTGTGGGAAAACACAAACAGATCCTCGGGTCCAGATTAACACCGGATCTGGGCCTTTCCATTGTCCCGATAGAATGTCCTTCCAGAGCACTTGAGGTAGATGTTTTTTATTAGGCTCTGAATGACGGTCAGCAGCCGATCGGCCCTCAGAATTGAGATTTAAAAAATTTAAGATGAACAAGGCAACAGATAATTTGTCTTTTGGGGATCTGTATGATGCCCCTATTCCCCCTTTTTGTTTATAAAGCATGTTTTTAAGCGTTAAATGGGCATGCTCAACAATGCTTTCTCCAGTAGGATTATAGGGAATTCCTGTGACATGTTGAATACCAAAGGTGGAACAAAATTGTTTAAAGGCCTGGGACGTATATCCAGAACCATTATCTGCTTTAATTTGTTTGGGGACTCCTAGGATGGAGAAAGAATGTAAACAGTGTGTTATTACATCTTTGGTTTTTTTTCCAGTATGAGCAGAGGCCATAATAAATCCTGAAAAGGTATCAATAGACACATGAATGAATTGTAGTTTTCCAAATTCTGAATAATGAGTTACATCCATTTGCCAAATATGATTGGGCTGAAGCCCTTTAGGATTTAATCCTGACGAGGGGTTAGGAATAAGTGTAACACATTTAGCACAAGATTTGACTATGTCCTGAGCTGTTGCCTTAGTAATTTTATAGCGTGTACATAGAGTGGAAGCATTTATGTGAAATTTGGAATGAAAGTTTTTGCATTTTCAAGCGTATTAAAGATGTGTGGGTCTCTGGTGGCCGTGTCTGTTAAATTCTTGTGTAAACTTAGAGGACCTGGAAGGCCAGTATGAGCCCAAACATGCCCAATAAAAAAAGGATCTTTTCTGTCCCAGATAAGTTTTTGTAAGCATTGTAAATATTTAGTAATAGTGGAGGTGAGGGAAATCAGACCAGTTAATTCTAAATTTTGAACAGCATTAACAATGTATTTGCTATCAGAGAATAGGTTAAAAGGCTCATGGTGGTTTTGAATACTTCTATAGCTACTAATAGTTCTATTTGTTGTGCAGATAGAGTATTAAACAGCAATGTTTCTGTAACATTATCTATAGTAATAGCACCTGTACCATTTTTTGATCCATTAGTAAATATAAGGGTAGCTCCTAAAATAGGTTCTTTTCAGGTGATTTTGGGGAAACTTATAGGATGTTGACTCCAAAATTGGAGAAGAGGATCAGATGGCAAATGATTGTCAAACACAGCAGAAGTACTAGTAAAGACCATAGTCCATGAATTTGAATTATTAATAAGATATTATATCAGATCAGTAGCATATGGAGTAGTGATTGTTGGGGGATGTGATCCAAAGGTGGAAAGGGATACTTTGAACGCCTTAAGGATTAATTCTGCCACAGATTCAGTAAACAAGGATAAGACCTTGTTAGGGGCATAATTCATTTGAACCCATAGAATAGGACCCTTTTGCCAAAACACTCCTGTGGGTAACTTATTTGTGGCCAAGACAATGAATGATAAATGCTGAGCTAGGTCAATATAATCAAGATGAACCTTTTCCATAGCAGTTTCAACAAGCTTGAGAGCTGTTCGAGCCTTAAGGGTAAGCACCCACTTAGAAAGGGGGGCAGAATCACCTTTAAGAATATCAAACAGGGGGCCCAAACTTGACGTGGGTAAATGAAGGTAAGGTCTAATCCAATTAATATCACCCAAAAGTTTTTGAAAATCATTTAAAGTTCTAAGTTTGTCAGCCCAAACGGTAATTTTTATGGGTTTAACCATAGTTGCATTTATGATAGATTCCAGGAAGTTTTTGGTGTCTGCCATTTGTACTTTATCAATGGCAATATGTAAGCCCCATCTTTCCAGTGACGTTAGTGAGGAATTATAACATTGCTCTAAGACAGGTTTTTCCTTATGAGCTAGCAAAATATCATCCATATAATGATAGATTAAAAGTTGAGGGTGGAAATTAATCTGATTACCTTGCCCTTCATATGGTCCCTGGTCTGTCAGCATGTTTAGATTCCATTGAGGATTGCTTGCAACTACATTATGTCAGGCAGTATCAGAACATAACTCCTGGTTAGTCATCCTTCCATTTTAATATGGCTGCACTTTTGTTAGGATTGGAAGCTATACCAGTCCTCTTAAAGTCTGATCTGTCCATTGACATGGCCAGGCTTTGGGCCATTCTGCAATTTTGATAATACTTTTGTTAGCCCCAGTATCTAATAAGCCCTCAAAACTTTTGCCTTCTATCACTAACTTTATCATAGGTCTATCTTTTAAATCCAATGTTAACATGACCCTATTTTGGCCAGTAGAACCTAATCCTTTATTTCACCTAATAATATTGTTTGATGGATATTGATCATGGCAGATGGGTAAGACCAACAATTGGTGCTATGCGATCACCCTGAGCTATTATTGCTACACCTCTTGGTGAAGAAGCAAGGATTTTTTTATTTCTCCTATAAAATCAGGAGAAATATAATCCAGGGACAATATTTAATCCTTTTAAAGCAGAAGAACTCCTCCCCAGAACTAATCCCACTGTTCATTTAGGTAAGGGGCCGACAACCGAAGTTGGTATTGGTTTTACTCCATCTCTGGAGTTAATACTGCTCTGGTGGAGGCACAGAGGTCCAATCCTGTGCTTCTTCTTGTTTGTCTAATTGGGGAGTCAAGGGGTAATGGGTCTGAGGCATGGACTGGATAGCCCCGTATATTTGTGGGCTCTGAGGTCAGGGGCCCTGATTCCCATTTTTTGAAGGTAAAGGGTTACCATCTTTGTCTCTAGTTGATTTACAGTCACTTGCCCAGTGTTTCCCTTTTTTACATCGGGGACATAGTTTTGGCACAGAACCTTGGGGCAGTCCTTTTTTATTGTCCAAATTTTTACACTGGTAACACTGTTGGCCTGGGCAGGAGCTGGTATTACCTCTAAGACCCTGTGCAAGCACTGCAGTCATCACCTGACCTTGAATAAAAGTCTCATTAATATCCCTACAAGCCTTTAAGTAGGCTCCAAGATCTTTGTTTTTCCAAGGTCTTATTGCTTCTTTACACCATTTATTTGCTTGCTCATATGCAAGCTGTTTGACTAAAGGCATAGCCTGGTCCACATCTCCAAATATATGTCCTGCTGTTTGAATCAATCTGTCTACAGAATCAGCATAGGGTTCATTATGACCTTGAATAACTTTAGATAACTGTCCTTGAAGATCGCCAGCACCTGAAAGCGTTTTCCAAGCCTTAGTGGCAGCAGCACTAATTTGTTGATACACACCGGGGTGGAAATTAATCTGATTACCTTGCCCTTCATATGGTCCTTGGCCTGTCAGCATGTTTAGATTCCATTGAGGATTGCCCACACTGCATTACATTGGACAGTATCAGAGTATAACTCCTGGTTAGTCACATTCCACATGAGATATTGTCCCCAGATAAACATACCTTTGCTAAATTACCCCAATTAGTCAGAGTAAGATTTTGACTTGCAACATTCTCTAATAAAGAAATGTAAATGCAACTCATACTCCATAGGACATAACTGAGCTCTTTTAATTGTTTTACTAATTTTATATCTAATATTGATGATATCTCTGATTGTTTTGATCTTCAAATACCAGGAATATTGGGAACACTGATCAAGATTCTACATTAGCCCACTGTCTGGGGGCCGCCCCTGTGTAGCAGGTACATGTGCCCCTACAACATGGAAAAGAATGGTGATCTGGATTATATGCCAGAGGGTGTGCCATGGTAGGGGTTAATGCCACTGAGGGAACTTCTTTTCTAGCTCTGTCTCAGATAGCTCCTGTTCTTCAGAGTCACATTCCTGTTCTGAGTCTGAACATCTACTTTCTCTTTCAGAAGCTTGACTTGATTGTTCTTGTTTTACAGTTTCTACTATTTTTCCCCTTCTCTTAACTGTTCTTGAAATTTTGGCTTTTTGGAAGTCAGACAGAAATGAACTAATGTCCATATCACCACAACAACAAACAGAAACCAAACAAGAAAAGGTAACACAAATAACACTTTACACATATTCAGTTACTACAGGACGTCCTTTGCTGTCTCTTAGAACAGCCTTCTGTATGTTCCCTCACTAGGGGAACCTTCCATTAACCTTAAGGCTACCATTTTCTCAAATAGGGAAACCTGCTAGTTGACTGCTAGTTGACTGTACTAGTGAAAATTTTTTCTCCTTTATTATTTACCTGAGTGCTCACCTATTCCCCGTACAGGCCACCACTTGCCACTTGCTGCAGACCAGCAGGACAAATGACATGTACACTTCAAGAAGTTCATGAAGCAGCTTCCACTTATTCAGATAACACCTTCAATATATAAGTAGTCTCATGCATAAGCAATTGTAATCAGATATGTCCTCCAATCCTATTAAAGGTCAAGCGATCACGAGCTCAAGCATACATGTAAGATATATCTGTCCATGTGCTAAGCAGCAGAACTAATTATCATACAGCCAATGGTAAATGCTTCCTGTTTTCTCAAGGCACATTCAGCATGCTCTTGCTCTCTGCAGTCGTCATCTTGGATGCATGTGGCGAACCCTGGGCCCCGGGTCTTGCCCGCCACACAAGAGATTGACATTTGTACCACAGGACCCTTATGATAATGAGGCCCTGCCAGAAACTGAACATTGGTTTACTAATATATAACTTCTCTCTCTATTTTTAGCAATATTTACAAAACTTTGTTTATACTTCCAATTGGACAACTGGAATAATACACATTACAGTCTGTAATTCCTCAAAATATCCTCTACCGAATTGTAATATCTAAATGGTATCATAGACTTTTTGGACTCACCAACTTTACACCTAATACATTGGAATTTCTCCCATTACTCTATTTATTCCCATCCTATATCGACTAAGTGTAATTTTGAAACAATTATGCTACAAAAATTCACTGATGTAATTATATTGATTGCTGTGATATTTTATGTGTGCATGTGCCTTTACATTTGTGTGTACCTTATGCATAGATTTAATTTTAGGCCCCCATGGAACCCCATGCATTACACGGGGGCACCCTGGAGACCTGGGGGTGGACTGAAAGGAGCAGACTTGGATGTCTGATGAATAAATGGCAAGCCCCTAGTGGACGGCAAGCCAAAAAGACATAAGTGTGACCAGAGCACTGCACCAGGGAGATAAGACACCATCTGGACCAGAATTGGAAACAAGCCAAGAAGAAGGGTATATAAACTCACCCCTCAGACAGCTCCTCGGCTCAGCCCAGGTCCCCTGACGAATCCATGTCAGCCAGATTCGTGAGTCCCACCAATCATCCATCAAGACTGCCGAGACTCCTACCATAGGCCGGAGGAAGTTCCGAGACCAGCCATCGTCTTCTCTCCGACTAAGATACACCGCATACGAGGTTGTCGGAACCGACAAGACAGAGAGGACTTTGGACTATTTAATTGAGGTGTGTTTATTTGCCATACGATTTGATTGAAGTGTGATATTAGGAATATTAAGGTTAAGATACGGATTGTGTTTTCCCGAGTGTATCAAATATAGCCAACTTGTTTGGAACCAAATTCTAGTTACTTGCCTCTCTGTGGCTCCTGACATAACCTTTTATGCCTTCAATGTGAGTACCTACATATACCTAATGCTTTGCAAGTTCCATATGATAATCTTACACCTCATGTTGAAATATGCAGTAGTTTTCACATACTTGAAAAACTTTAAACTTAAATACTTCATTCTAATAGCCAACTGTAACAACAAACAACTATATTCATTTTAAATTTAGATTTCCTCAAGTTTAGATCTTTTGTTGGATTTTTTTTTTTTGTTATCATTGTTCCTGAAATAATCACTTTCTTATTTTAAAAGTTTCATTATAAAAATGATGTCACACACTAACCATAACAAGACAGCATATTGAGGGATAAGTCAAAAGGCCCTCTGTACCCCATATACTTATGTGGTATCCCTCAAAAATAGCCACCAATTTTAAATATTAAGGAGTCATCTTTTGCTATAGAAGATTTGCTAAATATTCCCATATGATGTCTTTCCTGACCACTAATTTTCATGAGGGGACTCTTTTTTTCTCAAAATTCTTCAAGAGCTAGGTTTCAAGTATATTGTCACTTTAGTGGAACCTAATATGTTACATTTTACCTCTGAACAAGAATGGTGTGAGGTTGCACTTAGACAACTAAATAACCTTCCAAATTTCCATTGACTGACTTTCAGGAAAATTGCTTAATATATTTTAGGGTGTATTTGCCTTTACCATTACACCATCTTTTTTGTATCACAGTTAGCCATTGTTTTTTTCCTATTTAAGTTGATAATCTGCAAAGGTCATCCCATGCCATGTCCAAGCTAACAATAAACCCATTATAGATACTTAGTTCGGCGATAGACATTTAAAGAATATAATGACATGCTCAAAACACTGGACAAAATAGGGATAGTGGAAACATTCCTTAACATTGTAAAGGCATCTACGCTAAGCCCATGGCCAATTTTCACCATTCTAAATGATGAAAAACTGAAAGCAGTCCCCCTAAAAACTGGAAAAAGACAGGGATGCCCTCTTTCACCACTTCTATTCAACATTGTCCTCGAAACTCTAGCCAGAGCAATTAGACAGACAAAGGAAATTAAAGGGATATGAATGGGAAAAGAAGAACTCAAACTATCCCTATTTGCTGATGATATGATTATATATTTAGAGGAACCAGGAAATTCCACCAGAAAACTTTTAGAACTCATAAGTGAATTCAGTAAAGTAGCAGGATATAAGATCAATGCTCATAAATCCAATGCATTTTTATACATCAGTGATGAATCTTCAGAAAGAGAAGTTAGGAAAAATACCCCATTCACAATAGCATCGAAAAAAATAAAATACTTGGGAATCAATCTCACAAAAGAGGTGAAAGACCTCTACAATGAGAACTACAGAACACTAAAGAAAGAAATTAAAGAAAACCTTAGAAGATGGAAAGATCTCCCATGTTCTTGGATAGGCAGAACTAATATTGTCAAAATGGCCATACTACCAAAAGTGCTATACAGATTCAATGCAATTCCAATTAAAATCCCAATGACGTACCTTACAGAAATAGAGCAAGCAATCATGAAATTCATCTGGAAGAATAAAAAACCCAGAATAGCTAAAGCAATCTTTAGCAGGAAAAGTGAAGCAGGGGGTATCGCAATACCAGACCTTCAACTATACTACAAAGCAATAGTAACAAAAATGGAATGGTGTTGGTACCAAATAGACAGGGAGATCAATGGTACAGAATAGAGGACACGGACACAAACCCAAATAAATACAATTTTCTCATACTAGACAAAGGGGTCAAAAATATGCAATGGGAAAAGATAGCCTCTTCAACAAATGGTGCTGGGAAAACTGGAAATCCATATGCAACAGAATAAAACTAAACCCCTATCTCTCACCCTGCACAAAAATCAACTCACAATGGATTAAGGACCTTGAAATCAGACCAGAGACCCTTCATCTTATAGAAGAAAAAGTAGGTCCAAATCTTCAACTTGTTGGCTTAGGATCAGACTTCCTTAACAGGACTCCCAAAGTTCAAGAAATAAGAGCAAGAATAAATAACTGGGATAGATTCAAACTAAATAGCTTTCTCTCAGCAAAGGAAACTATCAGCAATGCAAAGAGAGAGCCTACAGAGTAGGAGAAAATCTTTGCCATTCATACTTCAGATAGAGCGCTAATTTCCAGAATATATAAAGAACTCAAAAAACTCTACACCAAGAATGCAAATAACCCAATCAACAAATGGGCTAAGGATATGAACAGACACATCACAGAAGGAGATCTACAAGCAATCAACAAACATAAATGGAAAAATGTTCAACATCTTTAGTAATAAGATAAATGCAGATCAAAACTACCCTAAGATTCCATCTCACCCCAATTAGAATGGCGATTATCAAGAATACAAGCAACAATAGGTGTTGGAGAGGATGTGGGGAAAAAGGTACACTCATACATTGCTGGTGGGACTGCAAATTAGTGCAGCCACTCTGGAAAGCAGTGTGGAGATTCCTTAGAAAACTTGGAATGAACCCACCATTTGACCCAGCTATCCCACTCCTTGGCCTATACTCAAAGGACTTAAAATCAGCATACTACAGAGATACAACCACAACAATGTTCACAGCTGCTCAATTCACAATAGCCAGATTATGGAACCAACCTAGATGCCCCTCAATTGATGAATGGATAAAGAAACTGTGGTATATATATACCATGGAATATTACTCAGTCATAAAGAATAATAAAATTATGGCATTTGCAGGCAAATGGATGGAATTGGAGAATATCATGCTAAGTGAGATAAGTCAATCTTAAAATCCCAAAGGACGAATGATCTTGCTGATAAGCGGATGATGACACATATAGGGGGTGAGAAGGGGGCAAGAATAGAGGAAGGAAGGACTCTATAGAGGGATAAGAGGGGTGGGAGGGGTGGGGGAGAGAAAAAAAATTGCAGAATGAATCAAAAACTATTACCCTAGGTAAATGTCTAATTACACAAATGGTATGCCTCTACTTCAGGTACAAACAGAGAAACAAGATGTATCCCATTTGTTTATAATAAAAATGAATTTAAAAAAAGGAATACATGAAGAGAAAACAGAATAACTGTATTATAAAACAATGCCTTCCCTGGAGGATATGGCCTCAGAGGAATTATAATCTGTAAACTAATGTTTCAAAATGAAGTGAAATAAATTATAAAACAATGCATTTTATGAAAACAATGCATCTTTTGAAAGCATATATTTGAGTTGCAAAAGAAAAAGGGAGAATATTATCTATTCATTTATTTATGTTTTTTGGTAGAGGGGAATGAATCCAGAGGCCCTTGACCACGAAGCCACATCCCCAGCCCTTTGTTTAAATACATATTTTATTTAGAGACTGGGTATAACTGAGTTGCTTAGGCCTAGTCGAGTTGCTGAGAGCCTCGCTGAATTGTCAAGGCTGGCTTTGAACTCAATATCCTCCTGCCTCAGCCTCCAGAGCCACTGGAATTACAGGAGTGCACCACTGTACCTGGCAAAGGGAGGATTTTAAAAAAAGATCAACAGATCTTACAAAACCCAAGAAAAGTTGCTCATTAAATCAATAATAATCATTTAAAAAAGAAGACAGAGCACAAGTGTGAATGAATTAACAGCAGGGATAATGACAGAAGAAGAAATATGGATAAAACCACAAGGGACTAGGATGTTGATAGAGAGTGGCAGCTGTGTGAGGTGACCTCTACTCACCTACCTTGTGTGAGAGGAACACATAAGAAGGAACCAAAGCACTCGGAATGGAACAGAGGTAAACACTACCATGGAAACATTTCTAAAGTAAGCCAGACTACATTGGATAGTTGGGGACATCAGCTTTGAGCAGCTAATGGGGAGACATATATAAGTAAAATTTTTTAACTCTAAAACAAGACTGATGGGGGGCATACTTTGGGGCATTCAAGAAAGATGACAATTTTTTTAAAAAAGTTGAGTTAGTAGTTATAATCATTCGAACCACGAGACTAGATAGTTAAAAACAGGTGCTATTAATAATTGTGAGACAACTATTTTAAACCAGGACTGTCCAAGCAAAACAGAGTATATTATCCTCTTGTAAGAGAAAGAAAAATCATATGGACTTCAGGCTTTTTACAGCCATGATTATGCCAAAGAGAGTCAGGTGGAAAATTTAAGTTCACCAAGGAGAGAAAATGTGAACCAAAGATCTTAGATATCTTAGAGTCAAATTGCTCTTAAAACTGCCAGGGAAGCTGAAATAAACATGCAAAAACTTGGGAGATGTTCTTTTGAGTCCCTTCTGGTATACAAAAAGAGATGCAAAAGAAGAGAAAAAACAAAAAACACAGATGATGCATCAATAACAAAGCAACATGATAGAACCGAATCCAAGTATTTATTTATTTTGGGGGGAGGTACTGGGCATTGAACTCAGGGGCACTTGACCACTGAGCCACATCCCCAGCCCTATTTTGCATTTTATTTAGAGACAGGGTCTCAATGCGTTGCTTGGCATCTCACTTTTTGCTGAGGCTGGCTTTGAACTCACAATCCTCCTGCCTCAGCCTCCAAAGCCTCGGGGATTACAGAAGCACCACCACACTCAGCTACACTGATCATTTTAAAATGCAGTTTGTGACTTTAACTCACTTCATTAATGAAAAGTGAAATCTAACATTGTACCATGTGTAAGAAGTCCATTGTAAAAAACAATATTTGGAATGTTTACAATTAAAGAGATCATGCCTATGTAACAAGAACAGGGAATAGAAAGATCGTATCTAATGTTATATTTGCAGCCTGTCATCCCTAGCTCTTTCTCTTTTATCTTTTAGAATTCTGGATCATGTGTTCCTTCTCATCTTGTTTGTACTGCACATTATTTGTAGTAACTTCTGATCTTTTCCTCAAATCTGTAGTTAATTCTAATGGTACAGTTTATATATTTATTTATTTATTGCATTGCATCTATCTGAAAATTGGGGATCAACTTAGAGTTTCTCAAATTATATTTTTCTTTAGGCCTTTTCTAAATTAAGGATATGTGAAAAGCAAATTTAGTCTCTGTCTAAAGTTCCTATATTTTACCTTTTCTATTGAATCTGGTTCATTTGGATATATAATTCTAATCTTGATGGGTGCAATGGCACATGCCTGTGGTCCCAGTGACTCGGGAGGCTGAGACAAGAGGATCACGAGTTCAAAGTCAGCCTCAGCAAAAGTGAGGTGCTGGGCAGATCAGTGAGGCTCTGTCTCTAAATAAAATACAAGTAATGGGACTGGGGATGTGACTCAGTGGTTGAGTGCCCTGAGTTCAATCCCCAGTAGCTCCCCCAAAAATTATAATTTTTTTTTTATAATTCTAGTCTTACTGTTATTATCCCCAGGAATTTTAACACATCACAACAATATGTATGACATCTCTCCTTATTTATCTCCTTAAATAAATATATTTTCTTAAAAAAAAAAGAATATAATGAGTAGAAAACTTTTTCTGGAAACTTTAACTTTGATTTTTCTTTTTTCAGTTTTATGGAACTAGGACAATGAATTAGCTCAGCTTTAAGGCCAATTTTCAGAAAACGACATAATAAAATACTAAAAGTTTCCAAATGAATTATCTTTGGCAGGATAATTAAACAAGTAATTCTGGAATTTTAGAATTGATAGGCCCTCAATGAGATCTTAGCTGTCTCTTATTTTTGATCCTTGGGCATCACATCACATCAGACTTATGAAAAATGGTCCACTGTAGTACTTTGTTGAAGATAAAGAAAGAATAAGAAGCCTGGAGCATCTCTACCAAAGGCAAATTGGTTGGAAATGTCAGCAATTAAACATATCTTTATTTGCAGAAAAATAATCAATAAAATGTCTTTTTGGTTAATGAGACAATTCAGGTATTTTGTGTGTGGTGGGAGGAGAATGAAACAGAGGATAATGCTAAAGTCTTTGTTTCATATATATATGCAACAGTAGCATTTTAAAATTGTTAAATATGTGGTAATAACTATATTAATTGTTGCATATAAACATAGGAGAATGATCAAAAAATTAAGAAATAAAACCCTGTTATGTGAGGAAAGAAGGAAGAAACCAGGCATATTAATTTGCTGAAGACACTCTCAAGGGAAATATGATAAATGTTTTATGTGCTGGCAGAATTGTCATTTGTAGAGAGAAGAGATTCTGATGGCTCCTGCCTTCTTGAAGAACAAAGTCACACATCACAGTTTGGCATACAAAATTTTGGACTATCTGATTCCAAACTACCTTTCCAAATTACATCTTTCTAATTAAAGCCACACAAGATCCAGGCAACTTCTTTCTCACTCCTACCTTCTTTTTTTTTGGCAAGGGGGTGGGGGGCGGTGGTTGCTGAAAAACTAATTTATTGAAACTCAACTCAAAAAATATAAGATGCTGTAGTATACAATATATTACACAAAGCACCCTTGGGTGCACATTCAAGTCAAGTAAGAACTCCGTATCCCTTTTCCTAGCCCTCCCATCCTGGACCTTAGTATTTGTTGCATGTACAATCATGCACACTTAATTTGAAAAGGGAAACCTCAGTATATTCTGATGTATTAATTAGCACCAAACAAGAGTACTCATACCTTTTACTACATATTGTTTTCTTACCTACAATGTTGTATTTTCCTTTTTTGCCTAAAGGCCATTTACACATCCTTTAGAGATCATTTTAAATTTCTAAGTAAATATCTAACCTCCAAATCTACATTCATAATTCCATGAAATGACCAAAGAAATACAAATATAGAAATACCTTACCTCAGGATCAGAAAAAATAGGGATGAATATCATATACGTGCTAGGACATCTATGAATCTGCTAGATACACTAAATGGGTCCAAGTAGAGAGGGTCCAGGTAGAGACAAGACACTGAAACCAATTTACCACCTTCCTCCCTTAAGATAGCTAATATCTCAAAGACAACTAGAGGAGATTCAAAATGTTTCTTATTGGACAAACAAGGAACAGATGACCTCTTTTGCTATGAGAGATCAATACTATACAAAAGTAACTATGATTGGATAATTGGATTTATAAGATTCCTTAAACTGCTATTATTTCAACTAGAAAAACAGTAGTGAACACAGACAAAACCTAGACTATACTGGGTATGGAGAACATGTCAACATGTCAAATAGGAACCCATATTAAACGCACACACACACACACACACACACACACACACACATACACGAAATAACTAGTCCATTCTTTTCCTTCCCTTTCCCTTTCTTCCCTCCTAGTGCTACGATAGAATTCAGAAACTGAGGCATACTAGATAAGTGCTTACCCTACCCGCTAGCCCTGGTCCATTCTTCTACCTGATGGAAAAATGATAATTCTTTAATAATTAAAGAAGTGTGTTGTGATGAAAAAAATGACCAATAAGCACTACTTCAGAACAAAACTTAAAAATATATGAGTTTTATTAATTTCTCTTGGCCTCAGCTTCCTCAGCTGTATATCAGAGATGATAATGTTGATGACATGATACATAATACAAGATAATTGTTATTTTAAGTACCTAATGCATATTCAATAATTAGGACAATAAGCATGCAATGACTCCTAGTTTTAGAATTTTTGTTGTTATAATTTTTTTCTATCATTTTGTGTAATAAAATTAGAAATTTAAATCACAAGGAAATGATGCTACAATATTGATTTAAGAATGTGAGAGAAAATTAAGTTTAACCATTACTTTTCTAATCACTTCCTATGATTTTTGGTAAATAGCTAATATTAGGATGAAGAAGTTCTTTTCAACAAACACCAAAGACAGAATATATAAGGAAGATATCTGACTTGCTAAAAAAAAATTAAAAATCAAGTAATGAAAAACATATTAAGCAAAATTCAATGGCAAACAACTTGGAGATAATATTCCCAACATAGCTGGGAAGTTTTCACCAATCAAATGTCCAAGACTAGAAAAGAATACCCAAAGCTGACGAGGCAGAAAGGAAGATTCCCTGTTGGTAAGAACTTAAGTTGGAGGCACTTTTCTGGAGCACAGTTTAGTAATATTTATCTAAATAGTTTTAAAAATTGTTTTATTCTATAATTCAACTTCTTGAAATTTATTTTGAGGAAGTAGTCCTAAGAAGTAATAGAAAATTTTGCTTATGATAATGAAAATGCTATAGTATTTTTAAGAATAAAACAATTAAAATCAATATTTTATTTCTGTAAGCATAGAGCTTAAATAAATTGTGATCCATCAGCAAGACAACCTTATAACTCAAACATTTTAAAAGAATATTTCCTGAAGTTCTTGGGATCCTATTATATAATTTTTTAAAAAGTTTAAAATGCATTATGCCAAGCCTGGTCCTTTTTTGCATGGAAATTTTTATTATAATATTTTTATAGTATGGAGAACACACCGAAAAATGCTCACTGAAATACTAGCTATTTTTAACCTTGGTTCAAAGTATGATTTTTATATGCCTTATGTTTTCCATGTTTTCCACAATCTGCACTGGATATGACGTTATTTTATAATCAGAAGGAAAGTAATGAGCATGAAAAATCCCAACTAGAATGAACCTCTGCAAAGTCATGTTCCACACATCTATTTAGGGTAGGTTACTTCTTCCTTTATACTCCCAGAGCCCTTTATTCTCGACTACTTTAAACATGTGCTAATTCCTTATGGATTTTTTTCCCACTTTACTGAGTTCCTTCAAACTGGAGATACACTATCTTTCTGCTTTCCTCCACCCAAATCCTAGTATATGCTCAGTGTTATGAGTTGAATTGTGTCTCCCAAAAAGATATATTGAGGTCCTAACCCACAGTAACTGTGAATATATAATTTGGAAATAGGATATTTACAGATGCAATCATGCTCTGGTGGTATCTTTGGGGTGAGCCCTAATCCAATGTAACTGGTGTCCCTTAAAAAAGAGAAATACATGACACACAGGGAAATGCCAAGACCATGGAGGCAAAGAGGAGCACATTACACTTGAAAGCCAAAGAATGCCCAGGATTACTGGGAACAGCAGAAGCTAAGAGAAAGCCTGGATCAGATGCTCTCTGAGAGTCTTGAGAAACACAATGGCCCTGCTAACATTTTGATTTTAGACTTCTAGCTTCCAGAACTGCAAGAAAATAAATACACTGTTACAAGAAACCGGATTTGTGTTGTTACAACAACTTGAGGACACTGATATGAATAATTGTGAAATAGTAAATAAATAAATAAGTTGTTTCTATAGAAACCCCAGGGATAAATTCGGAACCAGTGGACGGATTTTAGAGTGAGGATTTTTCCTCCTTATTAGGAAGAACCGTATCAGAGCTAAGGTAGTTCATAGGTGGAGGTAATGAGTTCCTCTGTGGCAAGGATTATAAGCCTTTGCTGAATAAATAGCTAGTGGGGTTGTACAAAGAAAATTCAAGCCACAAATGGTTATTTGGACACTACACTAAAACACATGATTCTCAAATATAACTGTTATTTTACAATTTTAATAAAATAACTAATAACTTCGGAAGTATAGTCTTTGCGATCTAAGATTCATTGAGATGAGTATAAGAAAGAGCAAGTTACTATGGTTCTAGTGGGTTTGGGCAACAGAAGCACCATCTACTGTTATATGCACAATACTATAAATGACATAATATTTATTCAAGTTGCCTTGGACAGTGCAAAACCGATAGTCAATAAAAATTGGTTTTCTTTCCTCTTTCTAGAAGGTAAAATAAAGAATAATAAAATAAATAAAGTTTAATAACTTGAACTTTGCAAATATAATTTATTTTTTAAAAAACCCTATATCTGATAAAAGTAATTAAAATAATACATGAAGTTCTCTGTGCTTTAGATGAAATGTATCTGAGTAGAGAATTGCGATTTGTGTATAACTGTGATAAAATGAGATTATAATTCAATTGAACATATATTGAATAATTACTATAAATCAAATAAAATGCATAGTCAGAATACAAATACAAATGAGTTATTTTGACAATACATTTAATTACTGCATTAAGAAATGAATCTGACATAACTTTCCTATGTACGAATATGAATACACTACAGTGAATCTCACCATTATGTACATCTACATGACTGAGATCCTTATTAGAATAAGGTATACTCCATGCTTACATAAATATATTAAAATATTAAAAAGAACCAATAAAAAATAAGCATTCTTCATTGTGCTTGTATGAAGGAACACATTCAATAAAAATATGTTTAATTGTAAATATCTGATATTAGAGGGTTTTAAACATTTTTCAAATAGCTAATGTACCACTGACTCATCTCCAGGATTATACACATCCACACATATATTTATCACCAGTTAAGATCCTTTGCTGTTAGATTTGGCTTTTCATATACCACTCCCTATGAATATATGTATAATTACATATCTGTGGGTATGAAAGTGTGTATATATAACTATCCATATACTCACAAAGTCTCCAAATTATTGCAGTTCAGGATATAGATTAAATTTATATCCTCATATATATTTTATACCAGTTTAATTCATCCCTTAGAGTTTGATTTTTCATAAAATCTTCCCCATCTACCACAACTTCACTATTTTCTTTCTCCACTGTCCCCTCCAGGAAATATTTAGAAGCAAATGCCTTAGTATATAATGTTAGTGGTTTTTAAATTGAATCTTATGAAGTAATAGATAATGAAAGTATATCTAGTCCCCACCAAAATTACTCCTGAGAAATGAGCATGTGTATACCCTGTGCAAAGTAAGCTCATTCTTTCATCAATCTAAAGTATAGTCCTAGTTAGAAAAGAGTCATGACTCCTAACTGTTTATTTAAAATATGCCTCTAAGCCAGGCTGGAACCCTGAAATGTTAGTTCTCGCTCAGAAGTGTTTACACCAAATCACACATCATTCAGACTAGACTGTCTTTAAAGAGCTGCTGACTCAAGCAATTTGTTCAAATAGGCCACTATGGGACCTTTCTACAGTGATCCAACAAAAATATTTTCAAGAATAAGGAACTTTTTTCTTTGTAAGTTTTTTTTTTTTTTTTTGGTAAGTTTATTCAATGATTCTGCCTTTTAAGACCAAATAAGCTGTGAAACGGAAGCAGCAAGACACATGCTTAAATGCTTATATAATTTTTAGCTATACATGATCAATTTCCTTTTTGAAAGTTCCCTTATGGGGTCTCTTATGCTCTCAACTCTCATTATGAAAAAGCCTGACAACAGCAGCATAATTAAAATACAGGTGATAAAAATGGTCGAACACATTTGTAATCTCTATTAGGGTGGGTAAATTTCAATGTACACGTTTTGCATTGAGATATTAGAACATATGGCACATATTTTAGGATCCAAGAGGCAAAGGCACAAATCCTAGCTCTGATATTAGACAACCACATACCCCTTGGGCAGTTCATTTCTACTCTCTCATGTGTAAGTTAGGGTACTTAATTCCTCCATACTAACATGATTGTAAAGGTTAAATTAGATACCATGTCTAAAGCATCTGTCATGTGAGGACACTTAAACTTTGATATCTCCCATTTCTATTTTGATGAATAATTGAGGGAGAAGAGACAGGAGGAATTAAAACAATGTTAGAAATATTCATTGTATAATTTGAGTTTTCTTTTCTTTTCTCCATAATAATGTTAGACAATTTACATAGATGGTTCCATGAAACACAGAGTACCATCCATGATTTTTGCTTATTTAAATTTTAGTCAAAATCATATGACCATAAAACAGACTGCATTTTCAGAGACAGCAATCTGACATTGCATGGAGAATGGGTGAATGTGATTGTACTGAGGTATTTCATAGTCCAAAAATGCAAGAGAATGCTCACACATAATCTCACTCACACCATTATGTGTCTGTAATAACACATGGATATTTGAGGCAGAGCCAGGTATACTGTTAGACTTGGCAAAATTTTACACGGTAAGCACAGTTTGGGTAATTTAAGCCTTCATGCTTCCCAACCACCCTCTAGGCATCCTAGGTATCTAATTTAACCTTTACAACCATGTTAGTATGGAGGAATTAAGTACCCTAACTTACACATGAGAGTAGAAATGAACTGCCCAAGGGGTATGTGGTTATCTAATATCAGAGCTAGGATTTGAGTCTTTGCCTCTTGGATCCTAATGCTGTTGGAGAATGGTGTCCATGGCAGAATATTGCCCAGGAAAATAGAGACAAACTTCAGGGTGTGGTCATGGTTGATTTCTCATCAGTAAATGGGCATCTACAAGGCTGGTATTCAGTCATTCTACAATTACTGGTTAAACACCAACCTTGTGACAGACTGTATGTTGGCTAGCTGAAATACAGTTGTAAACAAAGCTGATATGGTTCTTGCCACCATGAAACATAGAAGCCATTCAGTCGAATGCCAGGGAGAAAATATGACATTAAGTTCTTGTGAAGATAATTATAATTAAAACATTAATCAAAAGAGTCAACAGCCCTATAAACAGAAGTGGATGACTTCATAGAAAATAACTGAAAACACTTAAAAATCTGACAGCAAAATTTCTAATAATGTGATACATATGTAGCCCAACTATCACTTAAATAGGCAAAATAAATGAAAAGGGTAAAAACCTTTGAAAGATTTTATTAATATAAAACATTCTCCTTATTTGGGTGATCCTGAAAAGCCCAATGAATACTATTGTCTAGAATTTAGAATTTTCATTTTCTGGAGGCCTACTTTCAAGAATGTCTTTGATTCTTTTTAAGTTGGCCTTTTAAAATAAAGTATCCATATGAAATATCAAGGAATAATTAATGTCTCTGCTTTCTACTTTTGCCTACTGAATTGTTACGACTTCAAAAGATATGGCCTCAGTCTCAAAATGATTGAAATGCAGTTAGAAAAATTAAGAATAATTAGGTGTGTTAATAGCATTGTGCTTGTCTGGGCTGAATAGGATCATTCTGAAATTCAATCAATATACAGGAGTCTTTCTTTGGTTGTAATTCACAGATCAGCCCATCTACTTTCTCCTAACCATTGAATGATCTTATTTGCCTTTTTAGCATTTCCAGTCATTTATTAATATTCTATAATGTTTCTTGTTCCTTTTCATATTGACTAGGAAGGATGAGAAAATAAATCACGTTCACATAGCATATTACTGTGTTGTCAGATGAGATCATCACAGATGTCTTTTTACCAGTGAGAAATAAGTAATTTTCTATATGATTTCAAAAATCAAGGTCTTTCCTTTTCCTAAAATCAGTCTCCACTTTTAGATATCCATTTGAATTTAAACATGAAAATCTTTTTATTTCCAAGGTTATCCCAGAAACATGTAAGTTTTATAAGTTGATTTCTGACATAAGTATCTTTTGAAAATATTAATTTCCGTGAGCATAATTATTGATAATAGCCAAGAACGCTTTAGATATAATGTGTTTCTTTTAAGAAAACATGGGCCCAGAAAGTACAACTAAGTTTCTCACTGGAGCTTAGAAGCTAAGAATCAAGGTCTAATCTTATTTCAATATTCATATATTTGGCCACAAAGGTTTGATTTTGCTCATAGATTTAAAATGTTACTTTCATGTTATTTAAAATAGTTCTGTGTCATAGAACAATGGTAGGAAATGGACTCCAACAAGATCCAACAGGATATTTTTTCTGGCAGGGTAAGATTCAGTTTTAATATTTTTATCACCATCAAAGAATAAATATCAAGCTCTTGTTCATGAAGAGAAAGGGTAGATCCTTCCCTCTAGGCACTGGGGTAATATGAAAAAAGTATATTACTGCATTTAGTCTTCTAAAAAATGGTAATCTTGGTAGCAGCATTCATTGAATATACACACACACATATTGTTATGTATCCACGTATACTTTTAACATTTCTTAAATTTGTTCTTAAATATTTATGCATTTCAACAAGTAATAATAAATGTTGGTGAGGATATTGGGGAAAAGGTACACTCATACATTCTTCTGCATGTAGATATTCAATTTTCCATCTCAATTTATTTATTAAAACAAAAATTGCTTTTTCTCCAAAGTTCATTCCTAGCAGTTTTGTTGAAAATCATTTGATTGTAGATGAATGGGTTTACTTCTAGGTTCACTATTCTGCTCCATTGGTCTCTGTGATTGCTTTTATGCTGATACCTTGCTGTCTTGATTACTGCAGTGTCTTCATATATTTTGTGATGCCTCCTGCATTGTTATTTTTGTTCAAGATTGCTTTGACTATTTGGGAATTTTTCTGCAGTCCCTTACATATTTTGGATTGTTTTTTCTAATTTTGTGAATAATGTCATTGGAATTTGGATAGGGATTGTACCAAATATGTACATTGTTTTGGGTAGTATTTACATTTTAACAATATTATTTCAATCGATAAACATCATTCCATTTTTTTTCTTGCTGTGTGTATGAACACATTTGGCGTAGTATTTTGCATAATGATTTTGTATCTTGCAACTTTGCTAAATTCATGTATTAGTTGTAACTTTTTTTTTTTTTTTTTTTTGCTTCAGTCTTTGGGGTTTTCAATATAAAAGACCATGTCCTCTGTAAACAATGACTATTTCACTTCCTCTTTTTCAATGTAGATGCCCTTTATTTTTTTCTCTTGCTTGATTGCTTTGGCTAGGACTTCCAGAACTATGTTGAATAAAAGTTGTAAAAGTGGGCATCTGTGTCTTGTTTGATACCTTAGAAACCTTTCAGATTTTCCACATTCTTATAAATTGCCTTTATTATGTTGAGGCACGTCTTATACTGAATTTGCTTGGTGTTTTTTTTTTTTTTTATCATGAAGGGACATTGAATTTTATCAAATGTCTTTTTTGCATCTCAATAACCATATGGTTTTCATTCTTCACTGTGTTGATGTGGTTTATCATGTTTATTGATTTGCATCTGTTGAATTATCCTTGCATCCCTGGGGTGAATATCACTTGATCATTGTAAATAATCTTTAAAACGTGACGTTACATAAGCTTACTAGAATTTGGTTGAGAATTGTCGTACCTATGTTCATCAAGGATATTGACCTGTAGATTTCTTTTTTGTTGTTGTGTCCTTGCCTGGTTTGGTATCAGGGTAATGTGGGTCTCATAGGATGTGTTTGGAAGAATTCCCTCCTTTTCAGTATTTTGGAATATGTAAGAATTAGTATCAACTCCTCTTCAATGTTTAGCAGAGCTCAGAAATGAAATCCTCTGGTCCTGGGCTGGTCTTCGATGGGAGACTTTAATTATTGATCCAGTATTGTTGCTTGTTATTGATCTGTTTGGGCTTTCAGTTTCTTTGTGATTCAATCTTGGTAAGGTATATCCATCTAGAAATTTGTCCATTGCTTATAGGTTGTCAAATTTTTTCACATTTTGTTGCTCTTAATAATCTCTAAAGACCCTTTGTGTTCCCACAGTATCAGTTGTAATGTCTCCCATTTCATTTCTGATTTGTCTTCTCTTTTTCTTAGTCAAGCTCATTGTCAATTTTGAAGCTAAGTTTATCTTCTTTTGAAGAACCAGATCTTCATTTCATTGATATTTCGTATTGTTTTTTTGGTCTTTATTTCATTTACTTCTCCTCTGATCTCTATATTTCTTTCTGCCTATAAATATTGGGTTTGGTTTGTCCTTGTATATCTAGTTCCTTGAGGTACCATAATAGGTTATTTGAAGTGTCTCTGTTTTTTGTTTGTTTATTTGTTTGTTTCATTTTGTTTTGGCTTTTTGATGTGGTTGTTGATTGCTATAAACATCCCTCTTTGAACTGATTTGGTTGTATCAGATATGTTTTGGTATGTCATGTTTCCATTTTCATATGCTTCAAGAATTTTTTAATATTTCCTTCTTTATTTCTTCTTTGATCCCTTGATTATTTAAAAGTAAGTTGTTTAATTTTCATGTATTCGTATAGTTCTGAAAGTTTTTCTTATTATTGAATTCTAGTTTTATTGAATTGTGGTCAGAAAAGATACTCAACTTAAATGACCTATCATATGATCTTTACTGGAGAACATTCTGCATGAAAAAAGAATAATGAGATTTTTGCAACTATTGGATGAAAGTTCTGTAGATGTCTGTTAGGTCCCTTTTGTCTAGGGTATAATTTTTTCTGTAATTTTTTTGTTGATTTTCTTTGTATGGCCTGTCCATTGCTGAAAATGGGGTGTTAATAAACCTTACTATTATTGCACTGGAGTAAGTCTGTTTCTTTTAATATTTGCTTTATGTATTCACCTGAATACAATATTGAGTGCATATATATTTAGAATTGTTTATTCCTTGTGGTTGTGCTGAATCAACCCCTTTATCATTATACAAGGACCATTCTTTTCCCTTTCTACTGCTTTTACTTTAAAGACTATTTCATCTGGTATAAGCATGGTTATTTCTGCTTTCTTTTGTATTAAAATTGTACAGAGTATCTTATTCCATTCCTTCACTTCTAGTCTATGCATGTCCTTAGAGATGAAGTGAGTTTCTTACAAGCAATGTATAATTAGTTGTGTTTTGTTTTCTAACCCATTACTCTATGTCTTTTAATTGGTGAATTTAATTAATTTATATCTAAGGTAATTATTGATAGGTAAGTAATAACTACTGCCATTTTGTAACTTGTTTTCTAATTTTATGCAGTTACTTTCTTTCTTCCTTCCTTACAATCTTCCTTTGTGGTCAAGTGATTTACTTGACTACTATGTTTTGATTCCTTGCTCATTTTTTTGGTTTGGGGTTGGTTAGCATGAGCTATACAATATAGCTGGTTATAACAAGCTATTTTAAAATGATAATGTAACATGATCATGAAATAAGAATGTAGACAAGAGAAAAATACCAATAACAAATTCTATATTTGCTTTCTATTCCTCACTATATGTTGAATAATTATAATACCAAATAATTGTACAATAATAATAATGAGAATTGAACTCAGGAGCACTTTGTCACTGACCTACATCCCCATTCCCTTTATTTTTTATTTTGAGACAGAGTATCACTAAGTTGCTGAGGGTCTTACCAAGTTGCTAAGGCTGACCTTGAACTTGTGATCCTCCTGCCTCAGCCTCCTGACATATTTTTCATTTTTGATGTCCTATTATTATCTCTGTAAATAAGGTTTCTTCTCCTTTGGCATTCTCAATTCTATCTTCAATCCCAACAACCTGAATACTCTTTTAATGGTATCCCAAAATTCCTGTAGATTTTTTCCTTTCTTTTTTGCTTTTTTTCTTCTCCTCCAAATGCGTGTTTTCAAATAATCTGTCTTTGGGCTCATTCTTTTTGGTTTTACCTATCCTGACATGAATGCCCTTTTTATCACACTTTTAGTTTGTCTCAGTGTATTTTTCAGCTCAAGGATTTTTGTTTGATTTTCTTAATTTTTTCCATCTCTCTGTGAAGTTTCTTTATTAGAGTATTAAATTATTTTTCTGTATTTTTTTGAAGCTTATTGAGTGTTCATTAAACAACTTTTAAATTCTTCATCTCAGAGTTCATCTATACTAGTCAGTCTCTGTTCAGTTTCTAGCCCCTTATTTTGACTACTATGTGAGGTCATAGTTTCCTGAAAGCTCTTGGTGCTTGGTGTATAATTGTATGTGGGCATAGAAGGATTAAGTATTTATTCCAGTCTTTGTAATCAAGCTTTGTTTGTACCTGTCTTTCCAGAAATTTTAAGCAAGTTGCTTAATATCTGAACTTGAAGTCATTTCTCTACTTTAGCTCTAAACAGCACCCTAAAGCCAGGTTTGCTGCAAATCTGCTGGGGTATGTCATCATTGTTTCAGCACTAGAGGTTGACCCATGTCTGGGTTTGTCCCAATTCCACAGTTAGTATGTTGTTCAACATAAACTAGA